>NC_043020.1:28553052-28703052 GCF_006345805.1 Octopus sinensis
GGACGTAAACACACCAACAGCGGTTGTCAAGCAGTGGTGGGGAACAAGCACAAAGACAAAACCCCCCACACAACCCATACCAGCATGGACAAAAGTCGTTAAATGATGATGATTTTATATATATATATATATATATATATATATATATAGTGTGTGTGTGTATTTTTTGGTATCTGGCTACCAAATCCACTCGGTTTTGGACACCCAGAAGCTATAACTGGAGACACTTGGTGAAGGTGCCACCCTGTGGGACTGAACTCAGAACCATGTGGTCAAGAAATATATATAAATTTAATACAAATGTATATATTATATATATATATATATATATTATATATACATACAAATATACCTATATGCATATACATATATATACATATCCATATATATACATATATATACACACACACACATATATATATATACACATATATATACATATATAAACACATACACACGTGGTGGGTGCTGAATAAATACTGGTTCTGGGTAAAATTTAGGAGGGTCAATTAATAAGGTTGGGCCTCCAACAAGACACCCTGAAAGCCAGGAACTTTTCAATGTCCCCCCCATATGTGTGTGTGTGTGAAAGTGCATGGTGCAGTCAGGCCCCTGTGCTCATGATCACCAGACTGTAGTTTCAATTCCCAAACCGAGCGGCATCATGTCCTTCAGCAAGGTGTTTCATTTTATGTCACTTTCACTGGGTGTAGATTAACCTTGTGATGGCCTGGAACTGCATTCAAAGGTATTGCAATCCCAGGTGCAAAAATGTCATTGAAATCAAGACAGACTCTAGCCTATAGGCTGGAAAGATACACACATAGATATATATGTATATGCCTCGTGTGGCACCTGTGCAGGTGGCACATAAAAAGCACCCACTACACTCACGGAGTGGTTGGCGTTAGGAAGGGCATCCAGCTGTAGAAACACTGCCAGATCAGACTGGGCCTGGCGCAGCCTACTGGCTTCCCAGACCCCAGTTGAACCATCCAACCCATGCTAGAATGGAAAACGATGATGATGATATATATATATGAAAAAACAAGTAAAAAATAGAAAATGCTAAAATAATTTTATAGTGAACATTTCAGTACCGGTTTCGGTCATTTTGAGACCTTTTCAACTGTAACGATTAAATAATTAAATTTAGAAAAATTAGAAGAAAAGTTTTTTTAAAAGAATATTTCTATAAGTAGTGTTCAGATTTAAGTGGCATTCTGCCTTTCTCCACACACAACCCTCTCAATAACGAAGCCTTCGACACCATCCTCCACAACATACCCCTCCTAAAAAAAGACCACAGAATGAACACAATCCTCCAAACACACACGATCATAAAAAGCAAAAGACAGCCTAGATCCATGAAAAGTCTCCTTACACAAGCCCGAATTCACTCAACACAGAAGCCGACAGTAAAAAAATGTGGAAGACCCAATTGCGGGATATGCGACTATCTAATCGAGTGTTCTGAGTTCTCCTTCAAACAGGGACAACGTTTTACAGTGAAAAGCAACTTCACATGTGCTTCGGAGAACCTAATATACTCACTAATCTGCTCCGGGTGTCAAGAGCAGTACATAGGCCAAACAAAAAATGGTTTGCGTAAACGAATGGCCCTGCACAGATCCCAGATAAAAATTCCCCAAAACAGAAAAATAGCTTTTAGCCAACACATAGATACTTGCGCCAACAAAAAAACACCAAACTTCAGAATTTTCCCCCTCTACCAATTTAGGGACGATACAACCTCGAGACAACGAATAAGTAAAGAAAATCTCTTTATTACAAAATACAAGCCACTTCTTAACGGGTCTACAATTAATATACCTCAACTTTAGAATAAAAGAAAAAAATATATATACACACACAAATACTACACTCCATAGAATCCATTACTAATCAGCCCCTTCATAGCTATATTTACACCCATTCATATTCTCCCTTCTCTGTTTTTTTCTTCTTCTTCTTCTTCCTCATCATCGTTATCATCATCATCAGCATCATCACCACCATCTTCTCCTTCTCCTCCTCCTCCTTCTTCTTCTTCATCATCATCGTCGTCATAATCATCACCACCATCACCATCATCGTCATCTTCTCCACCCCCTACCCCTTAAGTTTGTCACTAATGTTTTTTAGTATAACACCTACGCTAATTCTATAAACAAGCCTGTCAATATAAATATTCTCCTGAATTGAACTGAGACTGCCAGCCGCCACTGACCATTCAAAATACGACCATCAGGGCACTCCCAGATTCTCCCACCCCCTTTCCTCACCAGCCTTCCCTCTACTACCCTACCAAGAACTCACAACTACCTCGAACACACAAGTGCAAACAAGGGAGTCAGAGAAAGGCAGAATGCCACTTAAATCTGAACACTACTATAGAAATATTCTTTTAAAAAAACTTTTCTTCTAATTTTTCTAAATTTAATTATTTAATCGTTACAGTTGAAAAGGTCTCAAAATGACCGAAACCGGTACTGAAATGTTCACTATAAAATTATTTTAGCATTTTCTATTTTTTACTTGTTTTTTCATATATATCAACTCGTGTGTTCCTTTTCACCCGTATACATATATATATATATATTATATATATATATATAATATATATATAATATATTAATAATATTATTATAATAATAGTCACTCCCTCTGTATGTGTGTGTGTTCATCTCTCTGAGTATGTCATTGCTGCCACCCACTAGATAAGCTATGTTGGTTTGTTTACGTCCCCATAAGTGGTTCAGCCAAAGGAACTGAAAGAATAGGTACCAGACTATAAAAATAAGCGTTGGGGTAGATTTGTTTGACTAAACCCGTAAAGGTGGGGCTTCATTTTGGTTGCAATCCAATGACAGAAGCGTGGAACAACAGAATAAAGAGTTGTTGTTCTTAAAATATCTATAAAGCATCTTATTTCGTTACTTTTGTCCTTTAGTGGATCAAATTATAAAAATTCTATGGTTCAACGAGTTATTAGCTGTTTTTAGTATAACAGCGGCTGACGAGGTGAAAAGTTAGTCAAACACGCAGCTGTCCTACGAAATAGCATATGGTAAATATTCCATATTGTTCTGTGTGATACGTCTGAGGTCCGTTCGTCCCGTTTGATTATACCAGACATAAACTGGGGCACCAATTACCTGTCCGGTTAAAGTGTGTGCGCGCGAGGGCGCAGCACACACAGAAACCACCCCAAAATATTTATACTTAATCCATCTTGGCTGCAAACAATATTCTGTGAACCATTTATATTGGCGATTTGGTCAGGATTATAAACTTCGTGAATTATAGGAAGAATAGATTCAAGATATATATATAAAACATATACAATAAGGAAAAAAAACAAGCAAAAACCATGAACATCATAAAAAAACGTTTACTACTACTACTACTACTACTACTACATTAACACGTATTATGATAAACAATAAGTGAATTAGAAAAGTGATTTCTAACTACAGTGACCTAGTTACTGATCAGCATTAGTGACCCAGGTTTGGAACACAGAGAACTGTTGAAGTTACGAAGTACCAAATACTACACAGACACACACACGATAGAGAGAGAGAGAAAGAGAGAGAGAGAGAGAGAGACAGAGAGAGAGAGAGAGAGAGATATAGTGCTTCGTTGCTGGTGATATCAACAAGAAAAAGCACTCCATCTAGTGAGAGAGATAAATATTTTAATATACACAGGATTTAAATGCGAGTTACTATCAGTTTCATGTCTCTGAAAATACGAAATAACACTGTGTGTTAGTGTAAGTGTGAGCTTACACATCTATCTAATGATGAAGACACACTGGTGCTAATCTCCACACACACACATACATACAAGAGTGGGAGAAGCGATATAGAACAGGATTTTGCTCCAACTTGTTCATCCTTAATCGAGCTCATTTGCCTGTCTCTCTCAACCCTTCCATCCACACACAACAATAAGAGCCTGCTAATAGAATGGTAGTAGTCTTCAGTAGAAACTCCTAACTTTATATAGTGCCGCCACGCTTAGTCTCTTCTCACACCCATCGTATCACACAATCTGCATTATTATTATCATCATCATAACTAATCGATAACAGATTATTTAATCTATCACAAGACATCGAACTACTCTTGAATATTATTAGAATGTTCTTTTGTTCGCTTTTTTTATCTCCTTTCTTTCTTTCCAGATTATAGTTGGACATCAAATACTACCACTATATTCGCTATTCGAAGCCTCGAGACACGAAAGCTAAATTAATCGAAACTTCGAAACCTGCATTTTCGTCTCAAGAACTATATTTTGGTTCGCTTCCTTGTAGTTTTAGTATTTTTGTTGTTATTTCAACCCCCATTCAACACTGATCGCACACAAAAGGATTTAAACAGCTATAACCGTCTCATTCGCCCCTAATTCAGCTTATCTAGGACTACCATTATCCAGGACTATTTTATGAGTGAAGTTTTACTGCTATTTCTAGCAGGTGAAGTGCAATATTGAGACTCCCTCGTTGGCTAACTAGAAATAACAGCTAACTTAAACTCATATCACATCCCACTGCCTTTAAAACGACCAAGGAAAAGTGTTGCACAGTGTAGTCCCAAATACACTGTATCTGTCTGGGTAATTTTTTTTTTTAAAGAGACGATTATCCTTAACTGAAAGGTTTTCCATCGGGCACTGGCAATCTGAAATGCCGCGCCTAACCACAAATTACCTTCAACTTTTTTTTTTCTTTCTGTTAATAGTGTGGTCCGCCTGATAAATAATGTGTAGTGGTTCACAACCAGGGTCCATTATAAAATTTTGGGGATCCATGCAGCAAAATACGAAATTGTACTTTAAGGGCCCTTGAAAAACATTTTGATCTAGATGTATGTATTGTTAGAGCTAGGTTCTTTCTCTACCTAGTTCAAACTACACAATTAATGAGTGAAAAGCAAAGTAGGAATTTTAAAAGAAGTTTCTATAAAACTAGTTCTTTAATCATCGGAAGGCAACGGGGTCCACCAAAATAAAATATCAATCAAGGGGATCCATAGATTTTTAAAAAATGGTTGACAACCCTTGAGTTATGTATCTCATATGGCCCACTTCTCGAAAATGGTACCCAGTATTTTGACTGCCAGTCAATTTCACCCCCCGATGTTAGGAAAAAATAAAACGTTGAATAAAGAGATACAATAAAAAGCCAAATCGACTGAGCGATTGGAGGGTCACTTACTTTTGCTTGACGCCAGTTCCTGATATTGCGACTTACATGCGAAGAGGGAGGCATGAGAGCCATTTCCTTGTCATCAAGCTTTTCACGAATGGTCGCAATTAACGAACGGGAAGATTCCTGGGAAGCAGCTGCTTGGGCCTTCAGGTCCGCCAAAGTTTTGCGAACTTTGGGCACGGAAGCACACGAACTATGAAGATGTTCACCAACGCGCTTCACTATGGTATAATCTTCGTCGTGTGTCATGGTGTGGACTCGGGCTTTACAGGACCTAATTTCGCATTTCCAGTAAGTCTTAGATCCATCGGAATTTTTTTTCTGTGTTTCATATATGTAATTCATGTTATCCACAAGTTTCTTCCCTCCGCGGATGCTGTTAAATACGTGAGGCATGGTGCGTGTGTATTTTCTCTTTAAGTAACGGATGAGGCAAGAACGGATCCCGGATAAACCTATAAACTCATGTTTTTTTTTTTTCTAATATCAGGAGTGAAATTACCGGAAGTGAAACTGACTGGCAGTCAAATTACCGGAGTCAAAATACCGGAAGTAAAATTACCTAGAATCCTCGAAAACGTTGCTCAATGGAACCAAACAAAAATTGGGGGGAGGGGTACTACAGACAGCTCTCTCTCTCTCTCTCTCACACACACATATATACACGAGAAAATAAAATTTACTTAGGGTGTGTAAACCCAGGTTTAAAAATTTTTTTTTTACAAACCTTGTTTGGAAGAGATTTGTAAAATCTTCGGGGGAGGTGACCTTGCACCAGCTGCACTCCCTATTCCCGGGCCTATAACACACACTCACGGTCCGCTCATACATTTACCCCTATTCTCAAGTAAACAACCGAGGTGTTTAACTGTTTTCTGGATGTCCATCCACTTTGAGTTGTCAGAAACATGTGAAAGGGGTTAGAGATGATCCCTATCAACAGGGTCCTCGGACAGATTTGATTTTACTTGATATATCTTCTATGTTTCAGTCATTAGTTTGCTACTTATTCTATTAGTCTCTTTTGCTGAACTGCTAGTTCACAGGGATGTAAAACTCACCAACAGCAGTTGTCAAGTGGTAGCAGGGGACAAACAGACAAACAGACACGAAGACACACACATACAGATATAAATATATACAATGGGCTTCATACAGTTTCCGCCTGCCAAATCCACTCACAAGGCTTTGGTCAGCCCAACATTATAGTAGAAGACAGTTGGCCAATATGCTACACAGTGGGACTGAACCAGGAACGTTGTGGTTGGGACGCAAGCTTCTTACCACACAGCCATTTATTCCTAAATTAAAGCAAAGAACCCCAAAGCATACAAATGTAAAGGTTTTGCCTAAATTTTTGTTTCTTTTCCTTTTTTCTTTGGTATGAGACTGATGTTGCCTAATTAATTTGAATAACGATGAAGAAGACTACGTGGAGTTGATTACATTTATTTGTTGATTGTTTTTAAGCCCTACTAAATGGTATTCAGCGAATTCTGAATTCTGTCAATTTGGTAAATAATAAAAGAATTATTTCTATCTACAGAAACAGTGGAATCCCTTATACACTTTTAGCCAATCATATTAAGAGCCCCTATGAAGGGGCTCTTAATGTAATTAAACCAACCATTTCTGACCAAAATATAGTACCCGTTTTATGGTCAAACTGACTAGAATTGGCCTAACCTACAGTGTTATTCCAAAATTATATAATCACATCATTGAAACCTCAAAGCTACGAGATAATGAAGGATTAACTCAAAATGATGTGAATAAAAAAACATTTGACAAAATAATCTGAAAGCCAAAGGGATAAGGACAGTGAAACACTAATGATGGCTGGCATTATGAAGATTGGGGAAAGAAGTGACATAGCTGAGTGTGCTGTCCAAGGCAACCCTTGTGTTTGCCAAAGCATGCTTATACAGCAGACCCAAGGGTGCTGCCCTGATAAAAGCATTGGATGGGGCAGGCTGTCCCTTCGTCCCTAGCTATGTAATTGGGGAAGCTAAGTAAAAGCATGGTTTTACTTAGTCTTTGCACACTGGCTAGTCCCTTGCAACCCTCTCCAGCTGAGCATCTCTAATCTTGGGAGCTCATAAGTGCTGGTGCCATGTATATAATAATGAAATTATTGTATAAAGTGCTCAGGTGCACCACAACTTGTCAAAAGTGCGTATAAAGCATATACAGTAATGTACAAATGTCTGGGAAGTGAACAGTGTATGAGTCAGATAC
The DNA here is from genome assembly GCF_006345805.1 of Octopus sinensis. Taxonomy (NCBI): domain Eukaryota; kingdom Metazoa; phylum Mollusca; class Cephalopoda; order Octopoda; family Octopodidae; genus Octopus; species Octopus sinensis. The sequence continues at coordinate 28,560,512 of NC_043020.1, forward strand.
ATGCTTGTGTGTGAATGAAGGGGAGAAAATCAGGTATAGTGTTGGCGAATCTCAGGAAGAATGGAGGTTTTGAAGGATGCAGTGCTCCGATAACTAACAACTGATGCCGGCAGTTTGTTCCGTACTTCAGCAACTCTTAGCGTGAAAAAAATTTTCTGAAAGTCATGGGAGCTGTGCTGTTTTCTGACTTTGTAAACATGTCCACAGGTGCTGCGTAAAAGCATCAAGTACACATGGTAAAGGGGTTGGTGTTAGGAAGGGCACCCAGCCGTAGAAACCACGTCAAAATAGACATGGAACCAGAACAGTATTTCAGCTGGCCAGCTTCAGTCACGCAATCCAGCCCATGCCATCACGGAAAACAGATATTAGATGATGTATACAATAGTTGTAACTGTAGTATCATGCATAAATCTGTAAAACAAAAACAATCTCAAAACCAATTTCATTCATTTACAATGGTTACTGGTTCAATCCCACCGGTTGACACCTTGGGTAAATAAATATCTTCCACTATAGTTCTAGGGCAACCAATGCATTATGGAGGAAACTATGTAGAAGCCTGTTGTACATCCTCATCATCATTTAACATTCATTTCCCATACTGGCATGGGTTGAATCGCTTGGCAGGAACAGGCAAGACAGAGGACTGCACCAAGATCTACTGTCTGCTGTTGCATGGTTTCTACAGTTGGATAGCTTTTTTAGCGCCAACTACTTTCCAGAGTGTAGTGGATGTTTTTTACAAGGCACCAGCAAGGTCACCAAGTAACTTGCAATACAAAGATCCCAAAATACCTGTTACATGGTAGCAGGGCATTCAAAAAATAGCAGCCAAATCTTTCCTTTTTCTGGGGAAGGGAGCCGTTTACACATGATTTCGATGTCACATTTGTTGAAAGCATGCGAAATAACCTGGAAAAGAAAAAAATCCACGAAACAAAACACTGTTGCTGGGAAACTCCCAGTTTCCTGGTGACCCAATGGGTCACAGGTTGTCTAGTATGTATATGTGTGTGTGTGTGTATATATATATATATATATATATATATATATATGTGTGTGTGTGTGTGTATATATATATATATATATATATATATAGAGTCAATCTAGCTAAAACTAAAGTCGTAATAAGTAGGAAGGTAGACAAATCACAAACGCCTTCAGGTAGATGGCCCTGCTCGATCTGTAGAAAAGGTGTAGGTAGAAACTCTATAAGATGCACCAAGTGTAAGCTATGGACACATAAGAGGTGCAGCAATGTCATAGGAAGGCTAACTAGGAAGATGGTTTTTGTATGTGGCAGATGCTCGGGAGCATTAACCTCTGAAAATCTGCAGAAAACAACTTCCGTCACTTTCCAGGGGGAAAAACTAGAAGTAGTTGATAGCTTCCATTATCTTGGTGACCAAGTCAGTAGTGGGGGGTGGGTGTGCTGAAAGTGTAACGGCTAGAGTAAGAATAGCCTGGGAAAAGTTTAGGGAGCTCTTACCTCTGTTGGTGACTAAAGGCCTCTCGCTCAGAGTAAAAGGCAGACTGTATGATGCATGTGTACGAACAGCCATGCTACATGGCAGTGAAACATGGGCCGTGACTGCTGAGGACATGCGTAAGCTCGCAAGAAATGAAGCTAGTATGCTCCGTTGGATGTGTAATGTCAGTGTTCATAGTCGACAGAGTGTAAGTACCTTGAGAGAAAAGTTGGACCTAAGAGGCATCAGATGTTGAGTGCAAGAGAGACGATTGCGCTGGTATGGTCATGTGGCGAGAATGGATGAAGATAGGTGTGTGAAAAAGTGCCACACCCTAGCAGTTGAGGGGACCTGTGGAAGAGGTAGACCCAGGAAAACCTGGGTCGAGGTGGTGAAGCACGACCTTCGAACTCTAGGTCTCACCAAGGAAATGACCAGAGACCGAGACCTATGGAAGTATGCTGTGCGTCAGAAGACCCGGCAAGACCAGTGAAAACAATCAAAATCAAATCATATATCAGAAAGCAGGGGTTAAGTGACCCATCCGTTCGTGTCCACTGCCAGCCTCGTCTGGCACCCGTGTCGGTGATAAGTAAAAGCACCATTCGCTCGTGGCCGTTTGCCAGCTCTGTCTGGCCCCGTGTCGGTGGCACATAAAAGCACCATCCGTTCGTGTTCGTTGCCAGCCTCGGCTGGCCCCCATGCCGGTGACACGTAAAAGTACCGTCCGTTCGTGGCCGTTTGCCAGCTCTCTCTGGCCCTGTGTCGGTGGCACGTAAAAGCACCATCCGTTCGTGTCCGTTGCCAGCCTCGGCTGGCCCCCGTGCCGGTGACACGTAAAAGCACTGTCCGTTCGTGGCCGTTTGCCAGCTCTGTCTGGCCCCATGTCAGTGGCACGTAAAAGCACCATCCGTTCGTGTCCGTTGCCAGCATCGCCTGGCCCCGTGCCGGTGATACGTAAAATCACCATCCGTTCGTGGCCGTTTGCCAGCTCTGTCTGGCACCTGTGCAGGTGGCACGTAAAAAACACCCACTACACTCGCGGAGTGGTTGGCGTTAGGAAGGGCATCCAGCCGTAGAAACACTGCCAGATCTGACTGGGCCTGACGAAGCCTTCCAGCTCCACAGACCCCAGTTGACCCGTCCAACCCATGCTAGCATGGAAAGCGGACGCTAAATGATGATGATGATGATGATATATGCGTGTATGTGTGTATGTATGTATGAAAGAGTGCAGAAAAGTTCCTGGCTTTGAGTAAAAGAAAATAGAGGAGGATCAGTTAATTATGATTTTATTCAAAATATTCCCTCTAAGATTAACACACTTATTGCAGTAATCCTTCAGTTTTTCTAAGCCCTGTAAAAGAACTCAGAAGGCCTTCAACCAGGCCTTTCGCCCTTACAGCACCTCCTTGCATATATACATACATGTATGCACATTCAGCCTTAACTAGCTTAACTTTCCCTAATCATACATCATCGACCTGCAAACTAAACCCCACACGTCAAACTTGCATTGATTCCATAAAGGGAGACATTGAGCACATCCTTGAGTGGGGCCATGCCAACTTTGTCCCTTAATAGCACAAACACTCAAGCACAACTCATATCAAGAAAACACCATCATGCTACACTCCCGCTAAACATAAGTGGAACTCAGAACCCTTAGGGTCGGTCCAAATGCTGGTCCTCAATATCACTGAGGATCTATCCTAGCAAAAGCTAGCAGACACTCCACAAGACCAGAGAGCAGCCCACAGAGGAATGCTGCCCCTATATTTGAGACAGTGATGCTGTTTCACAGACATCCTAGATCAGAGCCAAAGAAGAGCCACTCGCATCCACTCACTGTGATGGACACATACTCCAACATCAGACTCACAGGCATACTGCCTCCTTTTCCTCGATTTCTTTATTACTACTATAATAGCCTCTGAGCTGGCAGACGCGTTAGCACGCCGGGCGAAATGCTTAACTGTATTTCGTCTGCCGTTACGTTCTGAGTTCAAATTCTGCCGAGGTCGACTTTACTTTTCATCCTTTCGGGGTCGATAAATTAAGTACCAGTTGCGCACTGGGGTCGAGGTAATCGACTTAATACCTTTGTCTGTCCTTGTTTGTCTCCTCTATGTTTAGCCCCTTGTGGGTAGTAAAGAAATATATAATAGCCTCTGCCCTTTGGAAACAACTGGCTATGTACCGCCATCACTCGAGCACCCTTCACCCACTCATTACCTTAGTTGCATCTACCCCTACCTCCACTAACCACTATTTCTAGTCCTTTCTTCCTAAAACATTACCGGTACTTGTCTATTGTCGTGGTCCCGTTTTCGCACACGCGAATTCGCGCGCGCGCGCACGCCAGACTTGGGTACTCGATACTCGAGATCCTACGAGGTGACTTGCGCATGCGCAGTGCAGAATTCGCGCATGCGCGTTACCCCCCCCCCCCTAAAAAAAAGGTGTTGGATTTCACTAAAAATATATATATGTGTGTGTGTGTGTATATAACATTTTCAATTTTACACAAAAAAATTACATAGTCGCTTTCCTCGCGGATTTACAGATAAATGAATTAATTACTATTTTACAGAATAAAATTAATGAATTAATTATATAAATTAAATAATTCTTGAAAATTAATTAATATTAACAATATTTTTTGAACAAAGTAAATAATTTATAAAACTTGGTTAATAATTTTTTTTACACAAACGCGAACGTATATAATTTGTGAAACTTTTTTTTTTTTTACAGACGTATATAATTTGGTAAACTTAATGAATTAATTTCTTCTCATCATCATCATCGTTTAACGTCCGTTCTCCATGCCAGCATGGGTTGGACGGTTCGACCGGGGATCTGGGAAGCCAGAAGGCTGCACCAGACTCCAGTCTTATCTGGCAATGTTTCTACAGCTGGATGCCCTTCCTAACGCCAACCACTCCGAGAGTGTAGTGGGTGCTTTTTACATGCCACCCGCACAGGTGCCAGGAGAGGCTGGCAACGGCCACGGTCGGATTGGTGCCAGTCGAGGCGGCTCTGGCATCGGCCACGATTCGGATAGTGCTTTTTACGTACCACCAGTCCAGGGGTCCTGGCATTTGCCGGGTGCCACACTTGCCCCAACATGTCTTCGCAAGCAAAGGGGGTTGGCGTGGGTGCCTGTCGTGGGATGAGGTTCGATATCAACTTCGCTTGCCTCAACAGGTCTTTGTGTATAAATGTATAAATTTTTCGCACTAAATTCTTTCCGTAGAATTTATCAAAAAACGCGCAAAATTATTCCGTAGAATTTATCAAATTAAAAAACGCAAAATTAATATATTTTTTGAAATTGCAAATTATTTAGAATATAAAACAAATGAAGTTAAATTTTTAAAATAAATGTCATATACTTATACTCTGTAAGGTGGTGTGTTCACACTTCAATTTACTATTTTCTAGAAATGTTGCTTTTCTAATTGAAACAATTTTTCTCAATCTCCATTTAAAAGTCCATAATGCCTCTTGAGCCATATCAAAATGAACAACTTTGAATTACGCGGCGGTGGTGGTGGTGGTGGTGTGAGGTTCTAATTTTTTTTTCTGATCTCTCTTTGCCCCCTCTTTATCTCAGTTGTTCATTCCGCTAATATTTAGAAAAATTTTCGCGCCCAATTTTTGTTGTCGCGGGAAAAGATGAACGATTTAAAATAAATATATCTTAATTGTAGTGTGAGAAAGTATATATATTCTGATGACAAAATATATTATCTTTCAAAAACATCCCAAATTTATAGACTATATCGTGTAGGTTTAAGAAATATATATATATATATATATATATATATATATATATATATATTTCTTAAACCTACACGATATAGTCTATAAATTCTACGGAAAGAATTTAGTGCGAAAAATTTATACATTTATACACAAAGACCTGTTGAGGCAAGCGAAGTTGATATCGAACCTCATCCCACGACAGGCACCCACGCCAACCCCCTTTGCTTGCGAAGACATGTTGGGGCAAGTGTGGCACCCGGCAAATGCCAGGACCCCTGGACTGGTGGTACGTAAAAAGCACTATCCGAATCGTGGCCGATGCCAGAGCCGCCTCGACTGGCACCAATCCGACCGTGGCCGTTGCCAGCCTCTCCTGGCACCTGTGCGGGTGGCATGTAAAAAGCACCCACTACACTCTCGGAGTGGTTGGCGTTAGGAAGGGCATCCAGCTGTAGAAACATTGCCAGATAAGACTGGAGTCTGGTGCAGCCTTCTGGCTTCCCAGATCCCCGGTCGAACCGTCCAACCCATGCTGGCATGGAGAACGGACGTTAAACGATGATGATGATGAGAAGAAATTAATTCATTAAGTTTACCAAATTATATACGTCTGTAAAAAAAAAAAAGTTTCACAAATTATATACGTTCGCGTTTGTGTAAAAAAAATTATTAACCAAGTTTTATAAATTATTTACTTTGTTCAAAAAATATTGTTAATATTAATTAATTTTCAAGAATTATTTAATTTATATAATTAATTCATTAATTTTATTCTGTAAAATAGTAATTAATTCATTTATCTGTAAATCCGCGAGGAAAGCGACTATGTAATTTTTTTGTGTAAAATTGAAAATGTTATACACACACACACACATATATATTTTTAGTGAAATCCAACACCTTTTTTTTAGGGGGGGGGTAACGCGCATGCGCGAATTCTGCACTGCGCATGCGCAAGTCACCTCGTAGGATCTCGAGTACCTACGTCTGGCGTGCGCGCGCGCGCGAATTCGCGTGTGCGAAACCGGGACCACGACAATAGACAAGTACCCTGAATTTGTTACGCGACTTATACCCGAATAGATACGGTGCATAGTTTCGAAGCTGAGTGCAACCTGTAAGGTAAATTATTTATGTCAGTGCATAAAAATGAAACCTCGTGTCACCATTCCCAAGACAAGTGTTACCACGCTGTTTTGAAACGATAACCCCCAGAAAATCCCTGGCCTCTTCTACAAAACAATGCCTATAAATACTTCAAAGAAATAAAAATTACAAACTCGGCCTTATATGAAATGACAGTCTCTATGTTGAGTGAAACAGGTTACGAAAATTATTCATGTCAGAGTATGAAGCGAAACTTCGATTGATTGGCGAGGAGTGAGGGTCACCATTCCCAAGACATGTGCAACCACGCTGTTTTGAAATGATAATAATAATATCCAAGAACATCGCTGGCCTCCACTGCAAAATATAACGACGTTGTTTTGAAAGTAATGTAAAATGCAAATATGATAAACAATTTTATCCAGACATACCTTCCCATACTTGATATCAGCGATAGTCGCGATTTGTTGACTGGCATCCCAGTTAATTCCAGGTAGGTAGGACGACGATTCATAAGCGGAGATTAAGTTAGCGGCAACAACTTCTGTCTTGATGGCATGTTCCAACTGTAGAGATGTGCTGCTAGTAAGGGCACTTTGCTGGTCATCTTGGAATTTTAACGGAAGCCCGTCAATGTTCGGGGCTTTCAGTAAACGCCTCGCGGGTTTCGGTAATCTCTTCAAAGAACTCGCCGTCGACCTGTTACGTATGGAAGGCCGATCGTTGCTGTGATTGTGGTTCTCCCTAAACGATATTAGCTCTTGTTTGTTCGACATGACAGCGCTAGAGAGACAGCCCAGTGTTTTACACTTCCAGTAAATTCTGTCTTTGCGTTTATAGTTAAGACGAAACAGATAGCCATTTAAGGCCAAGAGTTGTCCGCCTCTCGTCGTCACGACCAGTTCGTACTCCGGCTGGCGCGGTTTGAATGTCTGCCTTTTTTTATTTAGTTTATAATCGTGGTTAACATTGAGAAACGAATCGTTCGCCATAATGACAACACCTCTGTAGCAAATGCTTCGGCAGAGATGTAAATAAACTAAATATATATTCTCCTGTGCTGTATATTCAACGACAGTATACGCAAGACACTGATACGTTACGCAAATCGAGCAGACATTCGAAACAAGTAAAACTTGAAGGCGAATAAGGCAAAATTAGGACAAGGCGAAAAACAACAAAAAGCAGGCGAAACGACTAGCTTTGCTGAAATGTTAATGGAAAAAAATGTACTTTTACCAGATAAATTCAAACTGATATATTACAAACTATCAGCCTTAGTTTCCTATTTGTCAACAACAAATACAAACAGCGAGCATCAATTTATTTCTATGCTGCATAATGATTTATACGGAGTTTTATGAAACTACCATAGTACAGTTATGTTAATCTGTAAAGGCACTACAAAAGTAAGACTGGGCAAGACGGAACGAAACTTAATTTTTATATCTGTTTTTTTTCGTTTTTGCTGCAGCATACCTACACAAGTGTGCCCCTTCCTCACGATATTGTTTCTCCCATAACTTTTAGAAAAGTGAATGGATTTTAATGAAATTTTCAACAGATATCTTACAGATGGTGCATATTACGATTATATAAAGTGAAAAAGATTGAAGGGGGCACACACAAACATGCTAGCACATCACATCTATCTTCAAAATAAAATTTGAAAAAAAGTATGTGGTGCGTGTGAACATTGTACGTACGTACGTACGCCCATCCTTATTTTTATTTATTATTTTTTTTTACACATTAAACTCCAATATAATTGGTATCAACACTGTCTGAAAGATATCTGTAGAAAATCTCATTTAAAAATATCAATTTCTCTGAAAGTTATAAAGAAACAAAGTCGTACAAAGCACACTTGTTTCGTATGTCGCTTTTTCTATGGTTTATGCGAGAGCGTTCTTACGATCTAGGTTTCCATTGCAGTTATTTCGGTAAAGTTCATTAATGCTTCGGGGAAGGGATGATTTCTAAATACATTATGTTCCCTACATCCCTGCTAATGCTATGAGGATAGCATTTAATTGATAATTTTAATACAGAACGGTTGAGCCATTGTTTTGTTACACTAGTAATTCAAATAAAATTATTAAGTTTTATTAACTCTGAAAGGCACAAAAAGAAAATGACTCTCCCCAGACACAACAGAATATGCGGTTAATATCTAGATCCGCACCCGGTGGAAAAAATGGAAACGCAAATGTGTAACAGTTGTAAGGCATCGTATATTGACGTAATAAGACGGAAAAAAAGGGCGCTGACGAACGGGGGTGGGGGAGGGGGGTCGGAAAGGGGGGCGTGGTCGGAAAATTCCCAGGATCAACCGTAGAGGATCCACGCCCAGGTGGCAAAAATGGAAAAAAGTATGTGTAAGAGGTGTAAGGCACCGTATATTGAAGGAATATGACGAAAAAAAAGCGCGCTGACAAACGGGGGGGGGGAGGGGGCTCGGAAAATTGCCTACGATTTAAAGAAAAATTTACCATCAATTTTCACCATTTAAACGCATTGTTGGCATAAGGGAAGTAACTCTCTAAAAATCTCTATATATAAACGGCAGTTTTTCTGTGTGTCTGTCAGGTTGTACCCTCACCCTGACCACGGCTTTCAACCGATTCTGATGAAACTTGACACACACATAGCCCAATGTCATAATTCAAAACTAACGCAGCAAAAATTTTGAAAAGTTCCCCCAGTTCTGATAAAGATCGATAAATTTGACATGGGGTCGAGAATTTCAATTTTTTTGCTATTTTCAATATTTTTGCTAAAAATGCTTTATAGTTATTTCCCTTACAAACCCGAGCAACGCCGGGCGATACTGCTAGTCTATATATATATTTTTTTTTATTTTACAAACAAAAAGTGAAAACTGAAGTAATGGAATTTGAATTTTTGAAGTTGCGATTGATAATTATTCTGTGACAATCAATAATATTGGGAAAATATAATCTGTACTTACCACATGCGTGGTAGATTTATGCCAACAATGCGTTTAAATGGTGAAAATTGATGGTAAATTTTTCTTTAAATCGTAGGCAATTTTCCGACCCCCCCCCCGTTTGTCAGCGCCCTTTTTTTACGTCTTATTCCGTCAATATACGATGCCTTACAACTGTTAGACATTTTAGATTCCAGGTTGATCCTGGGAATTTTCCGCCCCCCCACCCCTTCCGAACCCCCTCCCCCACCCCGTTCGTCAGCGCCCTTTTTTTCCGTCTTATTACGTCAATATACGATGCCTTACAACTGTTACACATTTGCGTTTCCATTTTTTCCACCGGGTGCGGATCTAGATATTAACCGAATATGCTTCAACACACGAACTCACATAAAGAATCTTGCAAACCAAATCCAAAAACGAAATATTATTACTAGAATGTACGGATTTCCCTTTTAAATATGCAAGATAAAACAAAAAAATAATAAAGAAACTATAGAACAAAAAATTTAGTTTAAAAATCGAATTTTAAAAAAGAAATTTTCACCTGGTGTCTGAATGGAACAGAAGTTTGGTTGGGTTCTTGTTTCACAACTGTTTCAAGCTACAAAGAGAAAAAATTTGAACAAAAATTCATTTGAACAATAGGAGATCAGCATTTAGTAAGAATATAATATAAAATATTGATTTCAAAATTTTGGCACAAGGCCAGCAATTTCCGGGGATTACATCGACCTTAGTTCTCAACTGGTATTTATTTTATCGATCCTGAAGGATGAAAGGCAAAGTGGAACTCAGAATGTAAAATCGGAAGGAATGCTGCTAAGAATTTTGTCCGGCGCGGTAACGGTTCTGCCAGCTCGCCGACTTGAAGTACAATATGAAATATTGATTTTGAGGTAGAGATATAGGTTGAAATCCCTTATCCGAAATTCCTAAAGATTTCGGAATATTTTTATACTTGCATCCATGAAATAGGACACCTTGGGGGATGGGACCCAAGTCTAAACACAATATCCACTTACATCTTATATTATATATATTTTTTTTTATTCTTTTGCTTGTTTCAGTCATATGACTGCAACCAGGACTTTTTTTTTCAAACTCTAGTACTTATTCTATTGCTCTCCTTTGCCGAATTGCTAAGTTACGAGGATGTAAACACACCAGCACCGGTTGTCAAGCGGTGGTAGGGGACAAATACAAACACAATAACGTGCACACACACACACACACACACAATGAGCTTCTTTCAGTTTCCGTCTACCAAGTCCTCTCACAAGGCTTTGGTCGGCCCGAAGCTATAGTATAAGGTACTAGCCAAAGGTACCGCGCAGTGGGACTGAACCCGGAACCATGTGGTTGGGAAGTAGGCTTCTTACCACACCCCCACGCTTAACATTAGAACAGTAAGATATCCGCTTCGATGTCATGTTTTGATTAAAAGATTACACTACATGTACGCCATTTGTATTTCATTCTTTGCTCTACGGATATTGGGTTTAATGTAAGATATAAACATTTTTAAAAAGCCAAAGCATTGAACATGATTACAGGTAAATAAAATGAAAACTGAAAAAGTCAACATAGCATTTTAAAAAAAAGTAATGTACAAATAACGATGTTAGTCATGTTATACTTATACACGGATGTGAAATTCGGGTCTAAAATAAGAATCACGTTTTGGGCTTACTGTTTTTAAAGATTTAATGCCGTGCCTTTTCCTAAATTTTTGCAACCAGTCTGCAGAATATTCACAGCTACCCTTAATTTTCAGTTTGTTATGATAGATTTTTGCCTGTTTCGTGATCAGCAATGCATTAAGCGGGATGTGTTTACTCTGGCACTGACGAATCCATTCCATTAGAACACGATCGTGATTTTCATTTTTCGCTCTATGTAATTTTTTCCTGTACTTCATCAAGCTTTGATCATCGCTTTCTTCATAGAACTGTCTTTTCAGGTCGTAAACAGTCGTTGTTCCGACACCAAACTCCTCCGCCAGTTGCTTCACACTTACACCGCTCTCAAGTTTTTTCAACAACTTAACTTTCTGCATTATAGTTAGACATTGATGTTTTCTCTTTTCACGATTACCCATGTGGGTATTTCCAGGCCTTTTCGACATTTCCGACATCTTCTTCTCGTCACAGGGCACAAAACAGGCGGCAATCACAAGTAACGAGCGAAGGTGTCACTCTGATGGCTGCTAACAAACTTCCAACTGAACTCTGGACGATAAAACTGCACCCAGGGTAGGTGAGGTCACATACGATAACGGCACACATCTGCACTTGGTGGAACTTTCTTAGCACTTTGTAGAATATTCTATTTGAGGTATGTCATGTTAGAATCCACAAAAAAACTTTCGGATTTGGGAATTTCGGATACAGGATTTTCAGCATGTATAGTCGATTAAATTGACCCCAGTAGTATGTAGTAGAATTTCAACGTCCACGATGCTTTCGCCGTGGGAGGTAGACAGTAATACCTTTATTTCTTGGATACTACAATAAATCAAACGAAATGTGTTGACATACAAGTTGTCTTGGTCTGTGATATAAATTACATTGTTAGAGAAGGGCTTATAGAACTGAGTGCCCATAGTAACATCAACCATACAGTTACTAAGGCAGGTAAAGATGTGTGGAGATGTGAACTGTAATATATTCCACATCTCTATATTTCAGCCGCCTAAAATCTTCAACGTAACTTTCCAAGTTTTTCTCACGAACACAACTTCGGCAAGTTTTCAATTATTATAGAAGAAATACAAGTAAAGTTTGCTATTTTATTTGAAGGTATTTTTTTAAAATGCAGTAAAAACTATCATCGCATCTCTTTCGATTAACTCCTCATTAACTCTCAGTCCAAGACAAAATAAAAGCTTGAAGGGTGACACAGGAGATTTTACTCTGAAATATATTTTAGCCGAGATGTGTGCCTTGTCGATGGAAGTTTGGGGCGAATAACGAACCATGTTAGAAAGAGAACATCTCAAATTTTTATAACTTTTTCCTTTTTACTAATTAACACCATGACTTTTATTTCACAACATAGCATAACTTAAGTGAAATACCTTTCTTACAATGCTATAACCATGCAGCATTATAATTCGAATTATGTACATAACAATTTTATAACAGTCCCCAAAACTACCACAATATTAAATAATACCCTTTATCAATACTTTAAATTTCAGCAGGCAACCATCTACCCTTTGCCATATAGACACTTTTTTTGTGTATTGTTACAATGCTCGCGTTCAACAGTGTTAAAAATAAAGTTAGTTTTACATTCGTTTAGCGTTGCAATGTCAGAATTATGTTAGAATCTATGTGCAATGGTGTTAAATATATAAAAAAAAAGACAATTACAGTTGTTTGTTATTGTGATGCCCCTTACCAGATTAGAACCCACGATCAATGATGTTAAAGTTAAGATGCATCCGTTTATATCTACAGTACCCCTATATATATATATACACACACACACAATGAGCTTCTTTCAGTTTCCGTCTACCAAGTCCTCTCACAAGGCTTTGGTCGGCCCGAAGCTATAGTAGAAGGTACTAGCCAAAGGTACCGCGCAGTGGGACTGAACCCGGAACCATGTGGTTGGGAAGTAGGCTTCTTACCACACCCCCACGCTTAACATTAGAACAGTAAGATATCCGTTTCGATGTCATGTTTTGATTAAAAGATTACACTACATGTACGCCATTTGTATTTCATTCTTTGCTCTACGGATATTGGATTTAATGTAAGATATAAACATTTTTAAAAAGCCAAAGCATTGAACATGATTACAGGTAAATAAAATGAAAACTGAAAAAGTCAACATAGCATTTAAAAAAAAAGTAATGTACAAATAACGATGTTAGTCATGTTATACTTATACACGGATGTGAAATTCGGGTCTAAAATAAGAATCACATTTTGGGCTTACTATTTTTAAAGATTTAATGCCGTGCCTTTTCCTAAATTTTTGCAACCAGCCTGCAGAATATTCACAGCTACCCTTAATTTTCAGTTTGTTATGATAGATTTTTGCCTGTTTCGTGATCAGCAATGCATTAAGCGGGATGTGTTTACTCTGGCACTGACGAATCCATTCCATTAGAACACGATCGTGATCTTCATTTTTCGTTCTATGTAATTTTTTCCTGTACTTCATCAAGCTTTGATCATCGCTTTCTTCATAGAACTTCAACAGTTTGTCCTTTTGTTTCTTCAGGTCGTAGACAGTCGTTGTTCCGACACCAAACTCCTCGGTCAATTGCTTCACACTTACACCGCTCTCAAGTTTTTTCAACAACTTAACTTTCTGCGTTATAGTTAGACATAGATGTTTTCTCTTTTTCCTTTCACGATTACCCATGTGGGTATTTCCAGGCCTTTTCGGCATTTCCGACAATATCTTCTTCACGCCACAGGGCACAAAACAGGCGGCAATCACAAGTAACGAGCGAAGGTGTCACTCTGATGGCTGCTAACAAACTGCCGTCAAACGGGCAACTGATGACGGGAAAACTGCGCCCGGGGTAAGTGATGTCACGTGCCATAACGGCACACAACATCTGCACTTGGTGGAATTTTCCTAGCACTCTGTAGAATATTCTATTTGAGGTATGTCTTGTTAACATTCACAAAAAAAACTTTCGGATTTGGGAATTTCGGATAAAGGATTTTCAGCATGTATAGTCGATTAAATCGACCCCAGTAGTATGTGACTGATACTCCCTAATCAAGGAAGATGAAAAGTAAAGGCACTTTCGGTAGAATATAAATTTTTAAAGATACTTTTACTACAGCAATGTACTTCCGTCCGCCACTCTACCAATCCAAAAGTTAGGATTATTTCAGGTTGTTGGTAGAATGAAAAACAGAGTTTTTTCAAGAAAATGCAGTTTTATGAAAATGTTTGGCCCGAGGTTTGGAAAGTGAAAAAAAAAAATCGTGAACACTCGAGGTCGCTACAACAGCTAAATTTCCCGTTACTGAGGATCTCTCTTAATAATCCCACATACTTAATACACCAAAGACTACAGAACAAAAAATATCCTTTCCCTTTAGGGCCCGAAAATACTCGAGTCCCCAACAACTAACTTTCTACGAGGCCCGTGTGAGATCCAGAATGAAGTACCGCATTAAAAAAAAAAGGCCACTCGACAAAACCTGATATGAATTCGCTCATCATCTCTCCAAACTTCGGTGTCAAAGCATGTTGCCTCCTCTCAGTCATTTCTACTATTAGAGAGGCTTCTGCTTCTTTGAGCAAGTTGGTTTTGTGCCACTTCTACTCCAACACCATAGATTCGTCCATTCTCCCTCACGCCACCGCAGGCCAGTACGATCTTAGGAACTTTATAGGGCCCGGGAAAATCAATGCACAGCTGTGAGTACTGAGTGACAACATACAAGCGAGGTTTAAACTATTGGGGGATCGTAATAAAATCTAGATAACCACAAATTCAATAATTTTATCAAACGCAAACAACTCATGAGACCTATACTTCAAAATGTTTCAGAATATACACGGTATTTTGTCCGCCGTTATGTTCTAAGTTCAAATTCCGCCGATGTCGACTTTGCCTTTCATCCTTTCGGGGTCGATAAATTTAGTACCAGTTACGCACAAGGGTCGATGTAATCGACTTAATCCTTTTGTATGCTCTTATTTGTCCCCTCTATGTTTAGCTCCCTGTGGGCAATAAAGAAATAAATATATACACTTAACCTATTCGAATATATTCGGGATATTCGATTTAAATCCTAAACCAACATCACCTCCATCTTCTCAAAAGACTGCAGACTCAGGAAACTCTCTCCTCCCTTTCTATGTTCCTACAATGCATTAACCTCCCAAATTTCAACGTCCACGATGCTTTCGCCGTGGGAGGTAGACAGTAATACCTTTATTTCTTGGATACTACAAATAAATCAAACGAAATGTGTTGACATACAAGTTGTCTTGGTCTGTGATATAAATTACATTGTTAGAGAAGGGCTTATAGAACTGAGTGCCCATAGTAACATCAACCATACAGTTACTAAGGCAGGTAAAGATGTGTGGAGATGTGAACTGTAATATATTCCACATCTCTATATTTCAGCCGCCTAAAATCTTCAATGTGACTTTCCAAGTTTTTCTTCGGCAAGTTTTCACTTATTATAGAAGAAATACAAGTAAAGTTTGCTATTTTATTTGAAGGTATTTTTTTAAATGCAGTAAAAACTATCATCGCATCTCTTTACATTAACAGTCTCAGGCCAAGACAAAATAAAAGCTTGAAATAAAAGATTTTACTCTGAAATATATTTTAGCCGAGATGTGTGCCTTGCCGATGGAAGTTTGGGGCGAATAACGAACCATGTTAGAAAGAGAACATCTCAAATTTTTATAACTTTTTCCTTTTTACTAATTAACACCATGACTTTTATTTCACCCCAATTATCATAGCATAACTTAAGTGAAATACCTTTCTTACAATGCTATAACCATGCAGCATTATAATTCGAATTATGTACATAACAATTTTATAACAGTCCCCAAAACTACCACAATATTAAATAATACCCTTTATCAATACTTTAAATTTCAGCAGGCAACCATCTACCCTCTGCCATATAGACACTTTTTTTGTGTATTGTTACAATGCTCGCGTTCAACAGTGTTAAAAATAAAGTTAGTTTTACATTCGTTTAGCGTTGCAATGTCAGAATTATGTTAGAATCTATGTGCAATGGTGTTAAATATATAAAAAAAAAGACAATTACAGTTGTTTGTTATTGTGATGCCCCTTACCAGATTAGAACCCACGATCAATGATGTTAAAGTTAAGATGCATCCGTTTATATCTACATACCCCTATTCATGTTAATCCATGTTTAATAGCGTTAAATAAGTTATATATATATTTGTTTAATGTTACACTGACCCCAGTCGGATTAGAACCGACGTTTAATGGTGTTAAATCTTTTTTTTTTAATGTAATATACATCTGGCTATCGTTTACAGTGTACCCCATTCGGGGTGGACCCCACGTTTAATAGCGTTAAATAAATAAAGTTATATATATTTGTTTAATTATAGATTGACCCCAGTCGGATTAGAACCGACGTTTAATGGTGTTAAATTTTTTTTTAAATGTAATATACATCTGGTTATCGGTGCAATGTGCCCCATTCGGGGTGGGCCCCCACGTTTAATGGTGTTAAATAAAGAGCAGAACGGAAAGAGAGTCCAGGGGAGACAAATATATAAACTTACATTTTCCATCACCAAGTCCTCACTTTTCAATATCCTCAACATAAACAGTTCCGACTGCGACTGGTCATTCTTGTCGTTCCATCGACCCGTCGCCGGATTTGCTGACTTCACTGGACTCTTGTTGAATCTGGCCTTACTACAATGGTTCTTGTAATTTCCATGTCTGCGACTACTGCACCTCGGACACAGAGAAATATAGATTTTTATGGCTTCGGCCGTCACATTGGCATATAATTGACGGGTGATGTTCTGCATTCTGTTGATACCAGCATGAGAATGTGTTAAGTGAACAGCTTTCAGGGCTCGGAATAAATCCTCGTCGGCGATGTAAGGACGAACGGATTCCGAGTCTCTTCGTCTTCTTCTCTTAATTAGTTTGGTTCCTTGATCATTGGTGACCAAATCAAAACGGCGAGTTACATTGTATTCTTCCCCAGTCCAAGCGGTTTTCTTGTCCCAAGCCCCTTTCAAAATGAGCAGGTATTTGTTGTATTGTTCCTTTGTCATGCTAACTACATTTTTACCTATTTTCTCATTTTTCTTCACTCTCCACGTTCTCAAGAATTCTTCTTCGGACGTCAACATGATGAGACAAGTTGTATTTACCTCATGTGTTTTCTCCTTACCCCTGGGCCGTTATCAAACGAGCAGGTTGGTGTTGGTCAGTTAGTTTCAAGTTGAGACACACGGACCAAATTTGATGTTTATTTTATACACTATTTCCATGTACACTCCTTTCGGACGTGAGCTATTTATTATTTAAATTCAATTTTCTTTTTTAAATCCCCTTCCCGTGTTAGAAAAATAGACGAGGTATAAATACCGAATTAATCTTGTTCCACTGGTTTCAGATGTCTATATAAAGTGGTGATATTTGAAGATATTATTGATCGTAATATGCCTATTTTTAACAAAAATATCCCATCTATGAAGAGATATATTTATATGTGTTATCCGGATGGTTAACTCGCGATCCAAATATATCAGACTTATCCATAGATGTAATTTGCTATCCAGGGAAAAGATGTTAAAAAGAGATCTACAAAGAAAAATGTCCAGAGTGAAAAGATAGGCAAAAATATGCCAGTTGGGCGGGAAATAAAGTTTTATCAGTTGAGATAAATGGATTAGATTAAATAAATTGGAAACTATATCATAACGAAAAACATAGAATTCATTGCGATAATAAGGCAAATGTTGGATCGTAGAGCGAGTGGTATATATTACAAATCATATATAGTTTATGCAGTCTCAAAATAGATAAATGCACGATGCTTAAAAATGACAAAGACGTAAAACGAACAGCTTTAAAGAATATATATATATATTGCTCAACTAAAATCGATATGCAGACATGTAATATTAATCGTATATAAAATTATATGGTTTTTCCTGAATAAGCCATCATTCCTTCTCAGAAAACAGTCTTAGTTCCATAAGGTGAAAGTAGTAAAATGAAATAAGGTCATAATTTCATCTCCAAGTGACATGGAAGTTAACTGAAACAAAATAATAAGTATGGTATATAAATATGTGCGCGTAGAAATGTTAGTCTGGTATAAAAAATATTTTGTTTAAGCAGTTTCTTTTAGATGTTTAGTTATCCGAAGTTTGTTTGCTTCCTTGGTCAGTTTCTATATCGTAGAATAAGAGCATTATATTCGGTAAATCTACACTAAGTAGGTGAATATGATAAAGTTCACAGCTGGTGAAATTCATGAAATGTAGGCTGTTCGTTCTTACGGCATACAGAGGCCCGGGCCAGTTTCCTTGGCAACGAGGGAAGTGCTTTTGATTGATTGACTGTATCTAGAGACGGCGGTGGCGGCGATGGTGGTGGTGACGGTGGCGGTTGTAATAGTTGTGCTATTTGCGTTGGTGGAGGAGCCGAGAGGGGTGTTGCTGTCAATGACGCTGGTAATGGTGGTGGCGGCGGCGGCGATGGTGCCGTATATGCGTATATTGCACATCTTTATATATTCCACGCTGACTGCTGCATTGTGTATGCTCAGATACTATTAACATAAATATGCAATATTGGAGAGGTTAACCTGAATAAGGTGTGGTGGTAGCAGCAGATGTATGTATCTGATTTGTACATGTTTGTGTGTATTTTTAATCTATATATGATGCAAAACCAACTTGGCTCTAATGCATGCCTGCTGTAATTTGAGTGGCTAGCGCTTCGTCATTAACTTTCTATATACATGAATCTAAACTTAAAATATATGGATACCGTATATAATTACATTATGTGCCAGCTTGCTAGTGCTCTGTCTACACATCTATCAAACACGTAGTTATAAGTGTATGTGTGTGCTTATAACACTAATAATGTATGTGTACTTTTAATGTAATGTATGCACGTTGGAGTGCTTAAGCTTAGAGCTGGACTACACCGGCTGAAATCAAACTGGAAAATTATAAACATCATAAGAGGTTTGTGAGTTGTAAACGGAATAAATTTGGTAGCGTTTTGGACTGTGCTTGTCACCAAAATGGGAAAGATATAGATGGAATTATATGGATTTCGATATTAGAGAAACAGAAAAAAGAAATATTGTGTGAAATGTTTGAAAAGAGGAAGGTAAGACAACTGCGCAGGGTGAATTGTAAGAGGGAGATAGAATAATGATCTCTTAAGAAAAGCTTAACGGGAACGGGTGGTTAGGGGGGGTCCCTAGGTGGAAACAAAGAGGGGACGCTAAAAGACAGGACTGATTGTGAGAATCGGAAGGTTTTTCAAAGAGCAGAGAAAGGGAACAAGGATAAAAGAGGGAGAGAAAAAGGAATCGAGTAGAGTGAAAGGTCAGTGCAAGAAATGGAAAATGGTGACAAACACACACGTGTGTGTGTGTTTAATGTAACTGGAATCTTTATATATATATAAAAACCACCCTTTAAAAAAAAATTTTTTTCGACACAACCCCACCGCTTTTCGGCTACGGGGAATAGGAATATGCAAAAAAATTTTCCTTTTTCAAAATATGCAGGAAAATACGGAGATTATGGATTCTGAAAAAAATTTCCAAAAATTTTTGTAAATTTTTTTTTTTCTAAATATGGGGAAAAATTCGGACAAAAATTTTAAAACATTTCTGTGGTTACGGTTTTAGGGTTTAGGGGGTTTTAGGGTTGGAGAGAAAAGTCAAAATTGAAGAAGTTGGGGGGAATTTCACAATGGCAATTTTCTGGAACCTCCGTATCCGAAAACTGGGATTTTTGGCAAAAAAAATTTTTTTAATAAACAAATTTGGAAGAAAATGGGGGGGCGGGGATGGGCGAAAGTCTTTCCTTGTTAAGGGTTAATAAAGCCATGAAAATGAATGGCACTTAAAAACACATCAGAAATAATTAATTTTAATATCCTGTCTAAGATAAACTATTAATAATTATGTTGTGATGGGTCATTAAAAGATCATCATCATCGTTTAACGTCGGTTTTCCATGCTAGCATGGGTTAGACGATTTGACTGAGGACTGGTGAACCAGATGGCTGCACCAGGCTCCAATCTGATCTAGCAAGGTTTCTACACAGATGCTCTTCCTAATGCCAACCGCTCCAAGAGTGTAATGGGTGCTTTTCACGTGCCACCGGCACGGGAGCCAGTCAGGCA
The DNA here is from genome assembly GCF_006345805.1 of Octopus sinensis. Classification (NCBI taxonomy): domain Eukaryota; kingdom Metazoa; phylum Mollusca; class Cephalopoda; order Octopoda; family Octopodidae; genus Octopus; species Octopus sinensis. Next base: position 28,580,701 of record NC_043020.1, read on the forward strand.
GCACTGGCATTGGCCACGTTTGGATGGTGCATTTTTCGTACCACTGGCACAGGAGCCAGTCAGGGTGTAGGTGAAGGCTGGCATCAACCACATTTGGATGGTGCTTTTTACGTACCACTGACACAGGAGCTAGTCGGTGAGATGGTTGTTTTTGAGATAGCACCATACTTCCAACAGTTTTATGATATGCACCAGGTGGACCTTATGCCTGATATAATGGATAAGCATTTTCTCTTTTGCACGAGCAATCCAAATTTTCCTTCCTAATAGGTTGACTTGAGATTAATGCCTGTAACACAACTGTAACTGGTTTTCACAAAATCCCTGTTGAAAATTTTCCTACACCTACCTATGTTCTGCTTGTGTTTTATATTATTTTTTGTAATTTTATTGCAATTTATCATGTGCCACCTAAAAGCACCTGGTACACTGTGTAAAGTGGTTGGTGTTTGGAAGGGCATCCAGCCATAGCGACCATACCAAAACAGACAAATGGAGCTTGGTGCAGCTCTCTGACTGGCCAGTTCTATGTTGAACTCTCCAACCCATACCAGCATGGAAAAACAGACGTTAACTGATGATGATGATGAAAATAATTATTTAATATATTTATTGAAGCTGATACTTTGCAAAATGCTTTATGAAGTTTTCACTCCCAATAAATCTGTTGTGAGGGGTCAAACAGACAGTTGTTGGAGCATTGGCTAGAAAGCTTCCCACTATTTGTTCTGGCCCTCAGTGATCTAAGTTCAATTTGTGCCTTTTATCCCTTCAGGATCAATAAAATAAAGTACTAGACCAGTGCAGAAAGCATCCCTTCTTTCTCTTTTTCTTTATCTGTTTGTCTCTCCTTCTCTCTCTATTTTCCTCCTTCTCTCTCTCTAAAAAAATTCAGCTGTGACCAGAATTGCAGGGGAATGGGTCCCCTCTGATTTAAATCCCACAGATATTCCACATGTCATGTTGGAGTCCCTGTGACTCCATCAGTTGTTGAAAGCACTGTACACATTTCATGCATACAAACATAACCTTGCACACACAAATAACCATTTATATAAAACTAGCTGTACCACCCGGCATTGCTCAGGTTTGTTTCGACCCTTTAGAATAGGAATTTTTGAAAAGTAAAAATTTTACATTATGTAGCTTGTTATTCTCTTTAAGTGAACATTTTTCTGGTTGAAATACACCGAAAAACGGCGACACAGCAGTCAAAATATTGTAAAAATTAGGGATTTTCATAGAAAAAAAGCACCTTTTTGATGTAAATAATTTTTGGTGTTAACATGGTCCGATTTGAATTTTACAGAAGGAAGAGCAAGCCTTCTATCATACTCTCAATTTTGGTGAACTTGCGCTGCAGGGTCTTGGAGGAGATAGTGTTAGTTGAAGCCTACCAAACCTGCCATACACAGACAACTTCAGCTTTATATATAGAGAGAGAGATAACATAAGTGTAGTGGAAGCTAAGGTTATAATCATAATGTCAGTGATATTATGCAAATGGCTACCATCAGTCGTACAAATGACTCAATGATCAGTTTTTATATCTTTGCAGGTTCCAGCCATCTTTTGGATGCATTGCATTCTGTTGCCTTGGCTACATTAAAAATACCAAACTTTGAGTCTCCATTATATTTCATTATGTTTTATTTCTTTTTATCTCCAGGTGACTCTTTTAAGACCTTTGATTGTAAGCAGGTGATACACACAACAGATAAGGTGATGAGATGGCAGAATCGTTGCTGTGCATTTTTAATTGGCATTGATGAAGCAGTCCACCACATAGTTTGTTCCTTGCTGTAGCATGGTAGCTTGTGTCCCTCAATGACCCTGGAGCTATGCCAGCAGAGCATAAGCTCCAGTTGAGCTGGCAGAGTGGTTAGCACGCCGGGCGAAATGCTTAGCAGTATTTTGTCTGTCGCTACGTTCTGAGTTCAAATTCTGCCATGGTTGACTTTGCCTTTCATCCTTTCGGGGTTGATTAAATAAGTACCAGTTACGCACTGGGGTCAATATAATCGACTTAATCCATTTGTCCCCTCTCTGTGTAGCCCCTTGTGGGCAGTAAAGAAATAAGCAGAGCATAAGTTCCTGGTAGGTATTCCCATGCTGGACATGGCTAAGGACAGCGACCAGACTAATTAGGACTACCTCTTCCCAGAGATAAAAATGGGCCAGAAGCACTGATGCCATTTCAAAACCAATGAGCTAGGAAAAGAAGGTCACTCCTAATCTAAAAGCCCAGAGCCAAGAGCAGTGGAGAAAAGTTGTCAATGGCCTACATTTCATTGGGAGCAATGGGCCTAAGTAATTGATAAAGTAACAGCTTTCTAAAAGTTCAGATTTAAATTAATGAATTTAGGTATTATATTGCTTGGTATTTTAGAAGTTTTGTTATTTTGTATTGCTGCCTCAAAGCATAGGAATACCTACCAAGGACAGAAGCAACCAACAAATTGATTAGTCATGCAAGAATGAGTGCAGATTGGTTGAGAAGTTCAGTTCTCAACAATATGGTTCTGGATTTGATCCCGTTATGCAAGCATCTTCATCAGCTGCTTTCTATCAAAGCATTGAGTTGAGCAAAACTTTGTGAATGGAATTTGGTCGATGGGACTACTACGTCCTACAATAGTTCCTTTGTGGTGAACTCCATCAGGGAAAGCGGATGGTTGTGGAGTAAAGGAAATGGTTAAGGTGCAAGGACTGCTGAAAAACATCTCTGAAAGGCTGCAACAAGTTTACAGGTGAATGACTGGTAGATGATGATGATGATGAAGGACTGTTGTTGGAGTTGGAACATTGTGCACTCAACAATTGGCCATTTTCACCATTGGTCCCTGTGCATGTCATGTGACAGCAACAGACACATGTATATAAAAGACGTATGAGCGTGATCGTTGTTAGAGCTGGTGGCACGTAAAAGGGCACCATTCAAGCATGATTGTTACCAGCATCGCCTTACTGGCATTTGTGCCCGTGCTAGTAGGGTGCCAAGAGCACCATCCGAGCGTGATCGTTGCCAGAGCAGCCAACTGGCTTCCGTGCCAGTGACTCGTAAAAGGGCATCATTCGAGCGTGATCGTTACTAACGTCGCCTTACTGGCACCTGTGCCGGTGGCATGTGTAAAAAGATTCGAGCGAGGTCGTTGCCAGTACCGCCTGACTGGCCCCCCCTGTGCTGTGGCATGTAAAAAGCACCCACTACACTCTCAGAGTGGTTGGCATTAGGAAGGGCATCCAGCTGTAGAAACTCTGCCAGATCAAGATTGGAGCCTGGTGCAGCCATCAAGTTCACCAGCCCTCAGTCAAAATCGTCCAACCCATGCTAGCATGGAAAGCGGATGTTAAACGATGATGATGATGATGATGATATAATACCTACCTTAAGTGGACTTGAAATAACGATGGGAACGAACTGAGGGTGTTATGTTTCTGTCACATGTACTGGAATGTTAAGGAGTTTGTGTTTAGTCTACTTCTAGCAAAGAAGTATCAAACCAACGTTTTACATGTGAAACTAGGGCAGCTCATGAAACGTAAGAGGGAAATATATTCCACAGGAAAATCCTATTTACCAAGTGAAAAGTCTTTGTTGCTTTTGCCATTGTCTCTGCTCACTACACTACTCAGTGTAGCCTGGTCAGTTGCTCACCTCTTCACCCAATATAAATTTCTACTGCGTAATATAATTTGGACCTCCACACGTACATACACAGATGATGTTTTGGAGCAGCTGTGGTCCACTGAACTGAATACAGTAAATATTTCCTGCAGATCAATGGTGGAATAACATGCAAAACTAATGACTGTTCAATGCATCACCATCTGTGCCACCCTTAATGATTTGATAATGGTTTCACAATAAATTGTATTTAGATAATAGTAAACAATAAGAATAGTTTCAAATTTTGGTATAAGACCCGTAATTTTAGGGACCGAGGGTTATATATTTTATGATTTAAGTTTTCAAAATAACTAAGGATTAAAGCTAAACAAAATGTCATATATCTGAGAGGATTAATTAATAAAGTTTGTTGATTAGTTATCATTAGTAATGCTCATGCAACATCTTCCAATAAGTAAATCAATTCTAAAAATGTCCTGTGCCAACATCACATAAAAAGCACCGGTGCCAAAGCCATGTAAAACGCACCTGTACCAGCACCTCATAAAAATGCACCTGTGTTGGTACCACATAAAAAGTACCCAGTACACTCAGTAAAGTGGTTGGCATTAAAAGGGGGCATCCAGCTGTAGAAACTGTGCACATAAAGCATATGCAGTAATGTACGAATGTCTGGGAAGTGAACAATGTATGAGTCAGATACATGCATGTGTATGGAGGGGAGAAAATCAGGTGTAGTGTTGGCGAATCTCAGGAAGCATGGAAGTTTTGAAGGATGCAGTGCTCCGACAACTAACAACTGATGCTGGCAGTCTGTTCCATGCTTCAGCAACTCTTAGCATGAAAAAAATGTTTCCGAAAGTCATGGGAGCTGTGCTGTTTTCTGACTTTGTAAACATGTCTACAGGTATTAGACAGGTGGAGTTTGAAAAGGTGCTCAGAGTTATGTTAGCTTTGAACAAATATGGCTTAGGTAAATTGATGATATATGTAAAACAAATGGAGAAAATATAGAAGAAACAATACATAAGATTTATAGATTGAAAATTAACACTTGGCTAGTAATACATGTATAACAGCCCTTTGAAGGAGACTGAGGGTAAAAATGATTAGAGCTAAAATATATAATGTATTATGTTTGAAAATTAATTAAGAATAAGAGTCTAGAATTAGCAGAAATAAAATATGATACTAATTATGCAGTAAGTTTCTAAATTTTTATAAGTGGAGGAGTAGATAAGGTGTGAGGATAAAAAGGGATTAGGGTTAAATATATAATGTATTACATTTGACAATTAAGAATATTATAAAGGAGCAAGTGAAATGTAAAAAATTATTAATTTTTATAATGAATGTTTAGGGGAAACAATAGTCCATTGAAACAGTTAAAGAATGAGTATTAAGAATTAGCAGAAATTAAACTAATGAGGGTCGTCAAAAAGTGGAATGTAATATCTGTGATGTAATTGGATGCTGTTTTTTTTTTTAATATGTATGAACTGTAAGAAACGTTTAATGAGGAAATTAACGAGCAAAGGCGGAAACAGAGAATATATGAGAACAAAGAATGTCTTGCAACGAGAAACAAGCATGAGATGTATTGAAGTTGTGTTACATACTCTTTTTACTCTTTTACTTGTTTCAGTCATTTGACTGCGGCCATGCTGGAGCACCGCCTTTAATCGAGCAACTCGACCCCGGGACTTATTCTTTTGTAAGCCCAGTACTTATTCTATCGGTCTCTTTTGCCGAACCGCTAAGTAACGGGGACATAAACACACCAGCATCGGTTGTCAAGCAATGCTAGAGGGACAAACACAGACACACATATATATATACATATTTACGACAGGCTTCTTTCAGTTTCCGTCTACCAAATCCACTCACAAGGCTTTGGTCGGCCCGAGGCTATAGTAGAAGACACTTGCCCAAGGTGCCACGCAGTGGGACTGAACCTGGAACCATGTGGTTGGTAAACAAGCTACTTACCACACAGCCACTCCTGCGCCTATAAAAACATTTGGAAAAGAACTAGGTTCAGAATTTATGAGATGGCATTAGCAATGATATAGTTGAGACAGAGTTTGAATAGCTTTGAACTCTCCCATCTACTTTTATAGGAAGCCTAAGATATATGCTGGAGAGGACAAAGGATGCTGTGACTTATGGGTGTCTTAATCCTTTCATCACTTTTACGTGCAATGCTAAATGGATCAAGATGTAAGCAGAGCTTTTTCCCAGGACAGTTTGTACATTGACAGACGCACCTTAATTGTAAGAGCTTTTTCCTTTCAAGGTTTCCGAGTTGTTCGACCTAATAACTAAATCTCACATATTTCAACCAATTTGTTGTGTCATGAACGCAATTGACTGGCAAGAAAAAGAGCTGTCTCACCTACATATATCATTCTGCCTTTTACAGAAAATTTATGAAACAGAGAATTTATGGCGGAGAGAGTGCATGTCATTGAGGAAGTCACAAATGGCAACAAAAGGACTTTGAAAGCAAGTGAGCAATTAGCTGGTAGGCTAAATAACTAACCAGTGACTAATAAGAAAGCTGAGCTGACCCCGAGAGTACCAAACAACATTAAAATCCTCCAGCACATTGTTTGGTTTTCTTTAAATCATATGAAATAGGACACAAAACTTTTATAAAAAACTTGAGCGAATCCTCAGTCATTTTGATGTTAGCTTTTCCATTCTGGCAAAAGTTGGATGAGACTTCTTGCCCTGACATCAATAAAGGAAGTACCAGCTTTGTGCTGGTGCAGTTTCCACTTTACCTCCTCCTGTCACATCCTGAATCAAGGGTGGGACAACAAAGGGTGCTTATGTCTGCTCACGACTGCATGGGCACCTAAAACAATCAACAACAGCATGGGTGGAGGTGCAATGGCCTAGTGGTTAGGGCAGCGGACTCACAGTCGTAAGAACGTGATTTCGATTCCCAGACTGGGCATTGTGAGTGTTTATTGAGCAAAAACACCTGAGCTCCACGAGGCTCCAGCAGAGGGGTGAACCCAGCTGTACTCTTTCTCTCACTCTTTCTTCCTACTTCTGCCACAAAGCAGAGGAACCATGGTATAACCCACTATGGTGTGGTAAACTTTCAGACCCTAGTCTAGATTGCGAATCCTCTCTACCCCAGAATGGTTCAGCTCTCCACTCGTTAAAAGCCACCGTTTACGGAATGAGGATAACAACGTAGCTTTCATGCCCGTGCAACTGCCAGTCTGTCGTGTGTGGTGGGTGGATCTTCAAGTTGCCACACGCATTCTTAGTAGCTTAGAGTAGAATCGAAGTAGAGGTTATTCTTTGTAGCGAATGGCGTGAGTCCTGATTGGAAGAAGAAGAAGACAACAGCATGGTACAAGCTAACAAGTTGTCTTTGATTACCAAGAATCTTAGAAATATTTACACAGCATTGAAACGATTATACTAAGTTACTGACTGATGTTTTAATTATTTTGGTAAGTATGGGAGACAACTAAAGACATGTTTCAATACACTTAGTCCTCCTCAGCAAATAAATTTCACTACACTTGCATTATTAATAATGAGAGAACCATTAAGAACAAGTGCAATATGTTACACAACTGAGTATTAAAATTTAGTGTAGGTTGCTTACTCAGAGACACCACCTGCATGAATAAACAATAGTTAAGTTAGTGTTAATGTATTTCATATTTGCAAAGTATGAAAAATTTAATTACAATTACTTATGAGCTGATGAATAAAACAGCATTATTTCAATAACTTGTGCACATGTGTTTCTAATTAAATTCTTAATGTTTTTTCCTTAACATAATTCTTAACGATGATTTCTCCTTAGTGCATAATTAGTTTTAATTTCATTCTTCATGTTTATAATTTTTAACAGAGCTATTTTAGTTTGAATGACGACAATCAATGGAAGAATATGAAATACATTAACACTAACTTAACTATTGTTTATTCATGCAGGTGGTGTCTCTGAGTAGCATTTTTCTTGTTTGTTTTTTTTTTGCCATATGGGGATTTTTTTTCTAGTGCAAAATAATTTAAATATTAGCTTACTCTAAAGGCAGCAAGCTGTTAGACTCGTTATCACGCTGGGCAAAATGCTGAGCACCATTTCAGCTATCTTTATGTTCTAAGTTCAAATTTGGCTGAGGTCAACTTTGCCTTTTATCCTTTCGGGGTCGATAAAATAAGTTGGGCGGGGGAGGGGGGTCGATGTAATCAACTTAACCCCGCCCCCAAAATTGCTGGCCTTGTGCTAAAATTTGCAATCACCATTAGTTTACTTTAGTTTAAATCATTTTGTATGATAAAAAAACATTTCAAACTGGTGTCAGCTCCCAGTCGAAAATATTTCAGTGAAATAAATTTCTTCCCTCTTTGTTAACGGGAATACAAAAATAAAACTTGCATCCATGTAATTCTTTGAAACTTTTGGTGGAACTTTAGTGTGCAGTCTACTGCGATACCCACATGATACTATGAAATACCCTGATCTCAGTTACGAATGGGGTTAGGGTTAGGATTCAGAGTTAGATTAGGGGTAGGATTAAGGTTAGTGTTCAACTGCATATTTTCTTCTTTATTCCCCTCATAAACATAGAGGGGACAAATAAGGACAGACAAAGGGATTAAGTCGATTACATCGACCCCAGTGCGAAACTGGTATTTAATTTATCGAGCCCAAAAGAATGAAAGGCAAAGTCGACCTCGCAGAGTTTGAACTCAGAATGTAACGGCAGCCGAAATGCCACTAAGCATTTAGTCTAGTAGTAATGTGGCCTAACCACATATAATACTGGTGGAGGTTGGCTGTGAAGCAAGTTCCCTTCAATCTCATTGCTGATATTCACTCAGTTACTTTATGAGAGATTTTCACTGTAAATATCTTAATTTCATGTTTATCAATCCCTGGTCATGAAAAACGAATTGAATAATTCCTGTTACAGTAATACCTCACTTTACAAGGACTTGTTTTACAAGACCCTGGGTTTATGGGTTCTATTTTTCTAGCACAAGATCCAAATTTTGAGCAAAGTGCAAAAGTTCCTTCTACCATAGCAAATGCTCCTGCGTATTGCCAAGAAATTTATAAAGAGTAAAAAAAGCTTCTTCTAAGCAAGTAACTCTGGACTTGTTTTTCAAAAAGAAATCTACTAGTCTGTCTATGAGTGCTTGTGAATCAGTGATCATGTCTACAAGTTATGGTGTGCGTGAGTCTAATGCGAGTGAAAGTGATTCAGAAAACAATTATAATATTTTTCATTATAAAAGATCTTGACATTCCTTTTACTTTATATAAAATATTCTTTACATTCTACTGTTGTTTCAGTGCCATTTTTTTTACAAGTATTATAAATTTTATAGGTAAACTATTTTTCTGGGAACGAATTACGATTTATTACTACTATGGGAAATTATTGCTCTGCTTTATGAGCAGTCTCTGGGAACAAATTAACTTGTGTAGTGAGCTAGAAAAGAGAGAATGTAATACAACGGCCATGGGAAATTTTCGTGTCCATTCATATAAAAATCGAATCGATCTTTTTCGATGGGAATATAATCCATTTTCAGAGCGATTAGAATTTTGGAATCTAACTTTTAAAAAAATATATATTCGCTCGGGTTAGACTCCAGAGTTATTTCCCTTGTGCCATTTCTAAACTAAAGTTTTCGCAATAAGTTTTATGGAGTCGAACGTTAAGCTCGGAAACCAGAATACATTTATTTTTTAGCTTTCTTTTACTGAACACTACGGTAGCTCTATGGCCCGTCAGTCCAGAAGTTCCCTTCTATTAGGTTTTTTTTTTTTCATTTTTCAGGCAGTTTGCCAGATCTGTCGCAATTGCACCGTAATACTTATTTTTGTTGCCAGAATGAACTTCAGCAGCGTGAAATGAAATGTTTGGATCAAGAACACAACGTGTCGCTCGATCCAAGAACCGAAACCACAAACTGACGATCACGAACCAACACCCGTAACCACTAAGCTACACACCTACGCAGGATACAATAATATTTATTCAAAATTCATTGTCAAATTTTAATTACTCTGCAACCTAATTTTTTATATAGTAAAATGGTAATGTCATAGAAAAATACCATAATATAGAATATAAGATGACATGATATTCATTGTTATTTCATACCAGAGGTTGCAACAATTATTATTTTTTTAAATCCCAGTTGCTTACAAAACTCTCCTGCATACAGTGTTATGACTGTGTTTTCAGAGGGTTTATCCTAATCACTACAATTTTATTTGTGACTAGCTTAAAAGCCACACTCCGTGGGGACTTTTTGACTAGCTCCTGTGGAGGGTTAGTTGGGCCTGCAGCCCAAAACTAAAGAGAATAATAATAATGATAAAGCATTTATCGGTACCCTACCAATATGGTATCACTCTAAATTCAGTTTAAATGCAAAACTTGTATGTTGACAAATTTTTGGACTTCTTTCAAAATTTGAATTTTCAACTGTCAGCATATACAAAAATCCTCATCCAGACCTGATCCCAATGCTGGATGTTCAAGAACCAAAATGAAAAGCAGATTTTCAATCCTGGGATTATCCTGATTCCAAAAAGCCATAATATGTCTATGAAGAGCAAATGTTGACTGAGACACAGGGGTCCTGAATGGATGGACAGACAGAATTCTACTCTTTTACTTGTTTCAGTCATTCGACTGCAGCCATGCTGGAGCACCGCCTTTAGTCGAGCAAATCGACCCCAGGACTTATTCTTTGTAAGCCCAGTACTTATTCTATCGGTCTCTTTTGCCGAACCACTAAGTGACGGCGACATAAACACACCAGCATCGGTTGTCAAGCAATGCTAGGGGGACAAACACAGACACACAAACATACACACACATAAATATATATATATACATACATATTTACGACAGGCTTCTTTCAGTTTCCGTCTACCAAATCCACTCACATGGCATTGGTCGGCCCGAGGCTATAGTAGAAGACACTTGCCAACATGCCACGCAGTGGGACTGAACCTGGAACCATGTGGTTGGTAAGCAAGCTACTTACCACACAGCCACTCCTGCGCTTAGGTTTATTATTATAGAAGGAAAATCTTTTTGGAACAATTAAGCTAGCACCATCATTATCATCATCATCATGGTCTCATCACCTTTTAACTTTCATTTTCCATACTTACATGGATCAGACAGAAGTTATTGAGGCATATTTTCTATCAAATCTGATCAGCTGATTGTTTAGCAGCAATTTCCATAAAGAATTTTTACTTTATTTACTTTTGTTACCAATTCCTGTTGAATCCAACATTTGCTTTGAAGTCAGTGAAGAAGGTGAAAAGGGAAATATGCACCCCCTCCCCTATTGACTTCCATGTCCATGAGTTGAATAGTGAAACACACACTCACATGCATACAGCCATTGCAATAACTCTGAGCACCTCGTACAAACAATAACTCTGAGCATACAGCCAAACAATAACTCTGAGCACCTTTTCAAACTCCACCCATCTAACACCCGTGGACATGTTTACAAAGTCAGAAAACAGCACAGCTCCCATGACTTCAGGAAACATTTTTTCACACTGAGAGTTGCTGAAGAATGGAACAAACTGCCGGCATCAGTTGTTAGTTGTTGGAGCACTGCATCCTTCAAAACTTCGATGCTTTCTGAGATTCGCCAACACTACACCTGATTTTCTCTCCTCCATACACACACAAGCATGTATCTGACTCATACATTGTTCGCTTTCCAGACATTTCTACATTACTGCATGTACTTTATATGCACTTTCTGACAAGTTGTGGTGCACCTGAGCACTGTATACAATAATTTCATTATTATTATATTATTATTATCTTTCTTATACACATATATACATAAAAACACATACATCTTTTTTGCATGTATGTATGGGTGTATGTGTGTGAATTTGTGTTTCACAATTCAACTCATGGACATGAAAGTCAATGGGTGTGTATGTGTGTGTGTGCATGCGTGTGTGTGTATGTGTGTGTGTGTGCATGCATGCATGTGTGTGTGTGTGGATAATTCTTTATTAGCGTTATCGCTCATTTAACTGAACTCTTCAAGACAAAAATTAAAACCAAAATGATAAAAACATTGCCCATTAAATAAAATAAAGTAAGTTCACAACTGTAACCCACACCAGTGTCGCATAAGCTGCCCACTCAAAAGTTCCTTGGATTGTAGGGCGTCATGCCATGCTTGGGGAGACCTATTGAGTCAAGTACATCAAAATCAAATCAAATCACATTCAAATGGAAATTGTAGTTGTGATCCCCATCCTGGTGGCATGTAAAAAGCACCACCCGAATGTGGCTGATGCCAGCACTGCCTTGACTGGCTTCTGTGCCACTGGAATGTAAAAAAATCCACTACATTCTTGGAGTGGTTGGCATTAGGAAGGGCATCCAGCTGTAGAAACACTGCCAAATCAGACTGGAGCCTGGTGCAGCCTCCTGGCTTCCCAAACCCCAGTTGAACCATTCCACCCATGCTAGCATGGAAAACGGACGTTAAACGATGAAGTTGGTGATGCACACACACATATACATACATACATATATATACACACACATACATATATATATGTATCTATATGTGTGTGTCTGTGTTTGTGTCACCACCACTACTCGACAATCAGTGTTGGTTTGTTTACATCCCTGTAACTTAGCAGTTCAGCAAAAGAGTTCAATAGAATAAGTACCAGACTTTAAAAAAAACAATAAGTGCCGGGGTTGGTTTGCTTGACAAACCCCTTGAAAGTGTTGCTCCAGTATGGCTGCAGTCCAGTGACTGAAACAAGCATTACCTAGAAGGCAAAGTTCAAGAGAGTGTACTGTCTACACTAGTGTGTTCATAATAGGGGTTGTTACTTTATTTGCTTCTGTTCTCCACTCAACCATGAAATTTAGTACAATTGCTGTTTCATGGTTGGGTAACTGGGGAAGAGCATTCAACCATGAAAGTATTTACTCCTAAAATAAGCATCAAACCATCAAATAGAAATACAAAATGATAAAATAAATTTTTACTTTTATATTGAAATGTTAGGTAAGGACATGTGCTTGTAACCTTGTTACAAACTTAGCAGAGACAAATTTTTTTTACTAAGTAGGAAAGAAGACCTGAGTACTGTCAAGGAAATGGCTGCAGAACATCTGTGGAAAAGAGTAAATTGAAATTCTGTAAGGTGTAGCCAGTGTAGGCTTTGGATGTACAAGAGTCATAATGAGATTACAGGTAGGGTTACAAAGGAGATGGAGTTCATAATTAGTAGATGCACTGGAAGAGGAAGTTCTAAGAGTACCTGGGAAATAGATTCTCTTAAATAGATGAATCCCTAGAAATAGCTGATAGCTTTTGTTCCCCAGGTGACCCAATTAGCAGTAGAGGTGGGCGTATAAAAAGCATAGAAGTCAGGTGGAGAAAGGTCAGGGAGCTGCTGGTAACAGTGTTTTATAAGGTGGTGAGATGGCAGAAACGTTAGCACACCGGGCGAAATGCTTACCGGTATTTCGTCTGCCGTTATGTTGTGAGTTCAAATTCCGCCGAGGTCGACTTTGCCTTTCATCCTTTCGGGGTGGATAAATTAAGTACCAGTTACACAATGGGGCCGATGTAATCAACTTAATCCGTTTGCCTGTCCTTGTTTGTTCCCTCTATGTTTAGCCCTTTGTGGGTAATAAAGAAATAGGTATTTCGTCTGCCGTTACGTTCGGAGTTCAAATTCCGCCGAGGTCGACTTTGCCTTTCATCCTTTCAGGGTCAATTAAATAAGTACCAGTTATGCACTGAAGTCGATCTAATCGACTTGATCCATTTGTCTGTCCTTGTTTGTCCCCTCTGTGTTTATTTAGCCCCTTGTGGATAGTAAAGAAATAGGTAACAGAATGTTTTATTTTCAAAGTGATGTGTAGATTGTATACTGCTTGTGTGCAAATTACTCTGTTGACTTGTTTGCAAAACAAGGGCCACAAATGGGGAGCATTTGTGAAAACTGGAAATAAATAAAGTGAACCTGCTCTGCAGGATGTGCAGTGTTAGTCTGCATGAATGAGAAAATAAAATTAAGCTGGCAGAAGAATTGGATATCAGAGTAATTGCATGTGATGCACATAAAGGAAGGCTGTGCTATTACAGGCATACAATGCATATGGAAGGGGTATGGATGCTAAAGTAGATGGAACAAGACTGATCTCAAGATGCTGAGCTTTATGGAGAGGAGAGAAAGGACTATGACAATTGGTGAGACAGAATGTTAGGGAAGACCTCCTTCTCCTATGAACCTATTGTGAAAAGATCATTAAAAATATAAGTTATGATGGAGGCTAAAAATACAAAGTCTCCCCAGAAACGAATCCTAGGTAATACCTTGCCATGATGATGCACTGAGGTCCCAGCACTCCAAGGCTAAACCTATCAAAGCCTTTGTGGTGGCCTGTCTCCAGAGATGTTATATGTAGGCCCTTAGCGTGTGATCACACCATAGGATTCATGAAGGTGCATGGTTCAGTGGTTAGAGCACTGGGCTCACAATCATGAGGTAGTGAGTTCGATTCCCAGACCAGGCTGTGTGTCGTGTTCTTCTGGTTGAGAACCGCTTCACTACACTAATATTCAGCATTGACCATGCTTCCACCCTTATTCATCATTTTCTCCTTCCACCTTTATCATCTCTAACCATCTGTCACTCTCTTCCCATATTCTTGGGAACTAACCTACCTACCCACCCATTCTGATCCTCTGTTCCTATATCTCTCTTATACTAACCCTCTTTTAACTTGAGGGTACAACCTGACACCTCATCACCCCTATCGTTTCTTTTGCTCTCTAGTTGGGGTATCCAAATACATATATAAAAAATACAAAATGGGACAAGAACGCAAAACATCCGGACAATTAGGTGATACAAAAATGGGACAACAATACATCCAGATTGATGATACAAAGAAAACAAGGACGAGTCATTCGAAGATTTCTTTCCTCAGTCGAGTACCAGATTATCTTCGCAATTTTGGCTGATCTCCTCAGCTGTAAGACATCTGTTTCCTGGCCCCTCTATCGTACTTCAACCCCTCAGTTCCTGGCATAAGGCCACCTCCCTCAATTCTACACACCCACTGAGTTAAAGGGGGTTTGTCTTGCAAGTTACTTGGTGCTGCAAAAAAGCACCCAATATACTTTGTGAAGGGATTGGCGTCAGGAAGGGCATCTAGCCATAGAAACTATACCAAAGACATTGGAACTCCTGAGCTCACCATAGTCCTTTAGCTTGGAGGTTTCTGTTGAACCATCCGACCCATGCCAGCATGGACAATGGAGGTTAAATCATAATGGTGATTACTTACACACACACACACGAATATGTACATAACTGGGATCTTTTCGGTTTGAACTGCAGTTTTTTCTAGTGGTGTCATATGAAATTGTCACCCATAATTATGACCCTAGTATCGATCTATTGCATTTCAATCTGTCTTAGGGTTAGGGGGATGGGTATCTTTTTTTCTTCGCAAATGTAAATAAACCCAATCTGTCTCTTAAACGAGGGACATATTCATACGGCACAGAATGTTTTCACCTCAGTAGACGTCATTGATTGGTTGAAATTGCAGAAAAAAAACAACAAATATCTTACAAACTATAGAATTTTCTCAAGAAAGCCAAGAGAAAATTATGTTTTATAAACACATTCTACCAGTATACGAAGTTTAAAAGTGTCTAGTTACGTGGAAATTATTATAAAAAACTGCCGTTCAAACCGAAAAGATCTCATAAATGTCTCGGAACGAAACTCTTTCCCCTTAAGCAACTGCCATAGTATTTTCAACCAATTAGAAAAGTTATGTACAGTCGGCATTACGTATTAAGTTTTCCTCCCCAAACCCCGTTTCTGAACCAAACGCACTTCCTATATAAATATATAATAATATCCACTGCATAGGTTTACACACACATATGTGAGTGTGTAAACAGATAGAAAGGTAGACAGAATTGTCTTCCTCATACTTCCTTATATCTTTTCTCTCTCTCTCACATACACACGCTCTCTCTTTCCCTGTGCATATTTTACTCTTTTTCTTGTCTCTTTCTCTCTCTCTTACATACAGACATACATACATAGAAACACACACTCTCTCTATTTTCTTCTCTCTTTCTCTCTCTCACATACACACACACACTCTCTGTCTCTCTTTCCCCTTTCATATTTCACTCTTTCTCTCTCTCTCTCACATACACACACTCTCCCTCTCTTTCCCCTTGCATATTTCACTCTTTCTCTACTCTTTTCTTCTTTCTCTCTCTCTCTCACACACACTCTGTGTCTCTCTTTCCCCTTGCATATCTCACTCTTTTTCTTCTCTCTTTCTCTCTCACATACACTCTCTCTCTTTCCCCTTGCACATTTCCCTCTTTCACTTCTCCTCTTCTCTCCTTTCTCTCTCTCTCCCCCATTTCTCCTCACCAAAAAACAAAAACAAAAACCCCCCACAAGCGTGACTTCCTCCCCCTCCCTCCCTCTCCCTCCATCGTCGTAACGACGAGAATCCCGTCGATAATCTCGCCGCTGTCCTGTTCTCTCTTCTCTCTTACTCGCCATTTTGTCGAAGCCTTCACATTTGTTGTGGTTTTTTTTTTCCCTCTTTCCCGCCTCACAACTCCACTTCTATGGAATGCCTGCTCCAGCCGATCAACACTTTACTCAACATGTCCAGATACCCTGCGGAACACCACATACAGGTTCGCCTCCCAATCTCAGTTTCTCCTCCCAACTTTGCTCTTTTCCTCAACCAATGGCCTCCTCCTCCTCTGCCTCGCTCCTCTCGTCTCCGTCTCTTCGCTTTCTTCTCCACTTTTTTTCGCTCTTTTTTTTGTTTTTCTGGATGTTTTGTTGTTACTGCTGCCTTCTTCTTTTTATTTGTGTTAATCCATTGATCTAGTTCTTCTTGTTTTAGGAAAATTTTGCTTTCCTCCCGATGACAGTTTCAATGTATGTAGATCGCCTCGTGCACCACATATGTGGACGTTACTGAACGCGTACCTGCTGTATACATACGTGTGTATATGTGTATGTGTGTGTGTATATATATATATATATATATATATATATATATATAAATATACATACATACACACATATACGTAAAACAGTCATATTCATACACACACAATATTAACACTCACACATATGTATATATATATATATATATATATACAGATGTATGTGTGTATATATATATACAGATATATATATACAGATGTATGTGTGTATATATATATACAGATATATATTACAGATGTATGTGTGTATATATATATACAGATATATATATACAGATGTATGTGTGTATATATATATACAGATATATATATACAGATGTATGTGTGTATATATATATACAGATATATATATACAGATGTATGTGTGTATATATATATACAGATATATATACAGATGTATGTGTGTATATATATATATATATATTTGTATTTATATATATATATAGATGTATGTATGTATGTGTGTATATATATAGATGTATGTATGTGTATATATAGATGTAGATGTATGTATGTATATATATATATTTAACACGCACACATATGTATGTGTATATATATATATGTGTATATATATACATATATACACACATATATATATACACACACATATATATACCGGAGTGAATTTCTGCTGCTCTTAAATAAAGTATATGTATATGAAAGAAAAAAAGGTGTTCAAAATGCTGGATGGTTGTAAAAATATATATTTATTTACATATCACATATTATTTCTTCAGCGCTTTCAACTACTCCTGTAGTTTCATCATATATACATAAATATATGAAATATGGATTAGAGATAAAACCACTATTATTCAACTCAAACAGTGATAGACATAAACCAATACATAAATAACCAATATATATATATTTTTATAAAACATATAACTTATAACTACATCTCAAAAAGTATAAAATGAATGATAAAAATATATAAGCAAAAACATATATACATACATATATATATACACACTCATGATAGTTATGCGTGTGCACATATATATACATACATATATATATATATATTATATATATATATATATATATATATATATATATATATATATATATATATATATATATATATGTGTGGCTCAATCACTAATGACACAGATTTTAATACAGATATACGCATTTATATACACATGTAAAAGAGAAAGTATTATATATATATGTGTGTGAGTGACTTATTACGTTATCCACCCTCAGTAACGAAGACGACATAATCACCGATATGTCACCGTTGTACAGTGATTGCCTTTTTATATATCTGCCTACAACAGTGATTATTATTATTATTATTATTATTATTATTTTTGTTTCCTTTTTGATGTTGAGGGGGCTTCACGTTTTCTTCTTTCACCTTAAGGTTTAACAAGTTACTTGACATGGGATCATAGCATCGGATTCATACGCTACCGCAGGCAATAATATAAAACTTGAAATATCTTCATTTGCTAATTAAGTTCGTAACCAGACACGAATGGATCTCTACATTTAGGTCTATGTCGATGGATCTCTTTATTCTAAAACCCCTCCTTGTTCAAAATGGCTCGCTACTCAATTGACATGGCCACAATCCATAGACTTTATATTATTGCCATGTCCAGTGGAGGTCAAGCATTATTAACCCGCAGCCTGTGTGGAGTCCCTTTCGAAGTCTCCCCACTTCATACCTCAACCGATTTTACACCCTTTGTCTTGGCTGGACCTCATACTTGAAATAAGATAACCGTGCAGTTTCCACTCTAATCTATTTGGAAGTGGTTACATAATCATTAACCTCGGTTTATACTCCTGCTTTGTCCAGTTCGGCCCTCTTTCAGAAGTGTCAGTTTCAAAACCGGAAGTGACCTCCGACGACTGCCAGCAATGTTCACTTTCACTATAGGATAGGTAACGAAGCAGCTAAATGTGCTTCATTAAAAACGTTTAAGAGTCGTTAATTATCCACTGTAGAGTTATTTAAAACCATTTCAATTTCATTTCACAAATGTCATTTGGGATTTTGATTTTTGAAAGTTGGATAATTCTCCAAGAACGCATCAAATTCACTTAAATGAGATGTTTCTCCATCTCCCATCCCGACCTTCCCCTCTGCTGAACTAGCCTTCATGCTTCCTCTTACGTATTATTATCATTATTATTACTACTTTAATGGTTTACTGCTTTGTGAACTTATTTCTTAGTCATGGAGAGTCTATTTCATATTCTCGTCGAGCAAATTTCCTCCTTCCGCCACTCTTATCACGTTCCTCTCCAACTTCCTTTTCCGCTCATATCCTGGTCCTTATTTCTTCTCCCCGTCAGTCATATCGCATTCCTCTGCAACTTCTTCCTCGTTTAAAGACTGCAGGATTTCTCTAGTAAAAGGCGGAACAAGACTTATTTTCGGGCCCTGGAATGCAGGAATTCTCTGGAAACTTAAAGGGGTGTGGCTTTTTTTTTGTTTGTTTTTGTTTGGGAGGGGCCCCCACAAATAGTTACTAACCCTTTCTCGGCGCTCCGGGCCCAGACTAATGTATCAGCTGACCCCCCCCTTATAAGTCCTGTTCATATCGTACCATCTGCAGGAGGAACATCTGGGTTGTGGTTTTCATTATCATTTTCGTCATCATTATTTAACATCCATGTTCCATATTGGAATGGGTTAGATGGGTTGGCAAGATCCGACAAGTCCAAGGATTACATCATGCTTCAATGTCTGCTTTGGCATGGTTTTTATGGCTGGATACCCTTCCTAACGCCAACCACTTTACAGCCTGTATTGGGTGTCTCTGCCATGGCACCAGCGCTAATGAAGTCATCTTGTAGTTTGTAAGACAATGAACCCTGAGGGAAGTGGATTCAGGCTAGCAGATGAGGAGTTGAAATATTATGGGGCCAGAGCAGAGCAGGTTTCTTGCTGCAGAAGAGTTACATAGTTATTCATATTTTAGAAGAGAGGGTGGGAGTGAGTGGGTTGGAACTGGAAAGATATAAAGATTGTGATGAGGTGTCTGAGTGGACCTTCAAGGTATGAGGTGAGAAGTGATTGGGAACAAAAGAACCAGGAGTGTGGATGGGTAGAGGTTGTAAGAGTGTTTGGGAGAGTGAGATATGGGGAATGAGTGAGGGGGGTGATTATAGTGAATAAGAAAGTGTTTTGGGGGTCGAGGGGGTAGGTGATAGCTGTAGAAATTGGGTAGGGTTGAGGGGTGAATTGTTGGGAGGGGTCCACCAATGATGCATATGAGTCAGGGAAGATAAGGGAGAGTAGGTGATGACTGGCAGTACAGAAAAAGGGGTGGGGGTGAAGATCAACTAAATAGTAATGATGATACAACAGACAAGGGAAGTGTTTTGCTCAAGAACACAATGCACTGCCAATCTGGGAATTAAAAACCATGATTTTGTAGCCCTGAGTGCAAAACCCCAACCACTAGACCACACGCTTCCACCCAACAAGAAGCAAACATTAAAAACTCTTTATAAGTATTAATTTTGATTTGGTGAAGAATAAAGAATTGGCTTTCTGCCAGTGCTTCTGTTTGTGCTGGAGAGGAAGTGTGTATTATCTAGGGATTAGTCATTGACTGGTGGACAGCATTTTTTGGTTTTGAGTAACAACCCATTTATAAACCAGACAGTCACAAAGACAACAACAGACTCATACAAAAGTATTCTCACTGCAATGGAGATGTCACAATCTGGTTGTGGCAGAAAAGACATGGAAGTTGTCTTGTAAAGTCTTCTTTATTATTAACTTCTATAGATTGACCTCACTCATTGTCCTTCACTTTACTGCTATGTTCCTATGTTTGTATTGCTTGGGCATGGCTTCTCTAGCACAGTGTCTCACTGCTTCTTTCAACTCATTGTTATCTCCTTTGTGGGGTTTGGCATCCTGAGATTATCCTCTTTTGTAGTTGTATTTCACCTTAATTACTTGGCACTTTTTTTTTTTACTCAATTGTCCTCCTTTATATGCCTCATGTCCTGTGGCTTCTCACGGCTCATTTATTGTGTTGTTATGAAATACACATTCAGCAGAACATGTCCACTTCATTTCTTTCCAACCTTCTCAAATACTTCACATTCAGTGTCCATACTTAGGAGAATATTGTCTTAATGACTAGCACATCAGATGTATTGTCTGATATTGAATCAAGACTGTACCATTTGATTGGGAGGGTGCATGGGTTGCTGTAGAATGATGATGGTGTGACAATAGCTTCTCAAGTTTGATCCTACGTTCTTGGAGTTTTAGACTTTTAATAAATGATTGATAGAAGAATGTAAGCATAAAGCTATACTAAATGCCTGGTTGCATAAAAAAGTTTGAAATGCAATTTGGAACCTCATCTCTTGAAGAGGCAAGTGGATCATATGTCAAAGAGGTTGGTAGCCCTGATGAAATAACAAATTGGAACAGTTTGAGGGAGGGTTTTGTGCAACCTGTACCAACAATTAAAGGGAAAAGCATTGAGATGAAACCTACAGTTTGTACCCATCAACCAGTGACAAATGTTACTTTCCTGCTCATAAGAGGTTTTTACTATAGGTGTAAGGCCTGAACTTTTGGAGGAGGCTTTTGTCAATTACATTGACTTCTGTGCCCAACTGATGCTTATTTTCTTGACCCTGAAAGAATGAAACGCAAAGTCCATCTCAGCAGAATTTGAACTCAGAAAAGCTGGCAAAAATGCTGCAAGGCATTTTGTCTTGTACACTAATGATTCTGCTAGCTTGCTGCCATCCTACTCAGAAAATTAAACTTTTTACCTGCAAATAGTGAACTACATTTAAGGGGTGAGGGTAACCATTAACTGCAGTCAGTAGAGTCCCTTCTGGGGTCTATTCACTTCATATCTCAACCAAATATATACTGTTCTTACCTTTGCTGGATGATTGAATATAGAACCCTTTCTGAAGTCAGTCCAGTTCATATCTCAACCAAATAGGTACCCTTTGCCTTGGCTGGAGAATCGACCATATATATATATATATATTCCTGGTACTTTGAGATAACTGATGAGTTTTCTCTATAATCCGTTGTTGTGGTGATTACACATTCATTAACCTCAGCTCGTGCCTCTATTTTTATTCAGTTCAAACTTGTTTCAGAATTTTGTCAGTTTCAAAACCGGAAATAACCTGATGAATGCTGGCAACATTCACTTTCACTCTAGGATAGGCATGAGAGGTAGGCCCCGAAACGGCGCGCATTCTCTCCTGATGACCCCATACATTTGCTGGCTTCCGGTATGCGGAGTTTTTGACTGGTCGCACTTGCATGCGCAAGTTGTTTGCAAAACATGTACAATATTATAAACTATCTACTGTAGACATCTTAAGAATTTATTAACTTTCAAGAGAGGGTGAAATACTTCCTTTTTGGAACAGTGGATCTCGAAGCACATCAAGCTATGAGTAACATTGTGTAAACATTGAATTTGAAAACCCTTTTGTGGGTTTGTGTCCCATGGGAAGCCTTTGAAAAGGGGTTTTCAAACCAGTATGTAAATGCTATAATTCACGTGCTTTGAGGTCCACTGTTCCATGAAAGGATTATCTCCTGTAAAATCAGAGAGAGCATTTCAATTTTGTTTAAACAAAAGCCATTGGGGATTTCATCTTTGAAACCTGAGCTGCACTATGGAAGCACATCTAATTCACTTAACTAAATGGGGAAAACTTAAACCTAGCACTTCCACTTAGGGTTCGTAATACAAACAGCACCGAGTGATAACTACCGATTGAAACCTCTGAGTGCAAAGAAGAGCTTGGAGCTCCCTTAAAAATTTGAATTTGTCAGTGGAATTGAAGTGGATAGAGAACGGTATCAGCTCAGCTACAGTTTCTTTCCCAAATCTCCTGTTCATAACAACTTGCAAAATGCATTATTCGAGTGTGCTTAATATCCGCAGTAATTTCAGTCTCCCTCCGCTCTTGCTGGGAATGTTAAATCTACCTGCTTCAGTCACGCTGATAAGATTACGCAATCAGCTTAAGCTAGCTAGGTGCTTAGTAACTGGACTATCCCCCTCAAAATACATTGCCCACGGCTTTGTATACGCTTCCATTCTGGTATACTGGAAGTCTTGGCTGTGTGGGTAAGAAGCTGGCTTTACGACTACATGGTTTCGGGTTCAATTCCACTGTGTGGCGCTTTGGGAGTGTGTGTTCTACAGTAGCCCTGAGTTAGCCAATACCTTGTGAGAGAATATGGTAGACTGAAACTGAAAGAAGCCTATTAGTATATATATATGTATGTGTGTGTGTGTGTGTTTCCCCTCCATTCCACTGCTTGACAACTGGTGTTGGTTTGTTTATGTCCCTGTAACTTACTAGTCCAGCCTTAGAAACCGTTAGAATAAGTACTATATAAATAAGTACTGGTGTTGATTCCATCATCATCATCATCGTCGTTTAACGTCCGCTTTCCATGCTAGCATGGGTTGGACTGTTTGACTGAGGACTGGCGAACCAGATGGCTGCACCAGGCTTCAGTCTTGATCTGGCAGAGTTTCTACAGCTGGATGCCCTTCCTAATGCCAACCACTCTGAGAGTGTAGTGGGTGCTTTTATGTGCCACCGACATGGAGGGGCCAGTCAGGCGGTACTGACAATGACCTCGCTCGAATTTTTGACTAAAATCCTTGAAGGTGGTGCCCCAGCATGGCCGCAGTCTAATAATGACTGAGACAAGTAAAAAGATAAGCTGTTGCAGATGTTTCACACTAGAGAGGTGTTTCTTAAATAGAATCCGCTCTGTTCTCTCGTTTCATTTCATACATTGACTGGTTGCCCAAATTTTCCAGCCTCAATTGCTTATCAAACAAATATTTGCTAAAAAAAAAAAAAAAGTTAATCTGATTGCCTGACCTGAATCGGTTCAGGCAATTATCTCATTGCAGTGGCAATTGCAGTGGCTCTACGGTGATTAACCTTAATGATTTTACTCAAATCTGTTGCCAAAAATGCACGATTGCTCAACCTGCTAGAAAGAACAGTCAGATTCCCCCTCAAGCTGCGCTCTATCGTCTTAAACGAAAAATAAAAAGAAAAGAAAACAATTTAGATACTCTGTTTGAAAATATGCTAGGTAGGTCATGGCTAGACTGCTTTGATCATAGATTTACTCAGGTACGTAAATATTAATGACCTGTAGGGACAACATATTTTGTTATGCAACCAAAGTATATTAAATGTTTTAAGGCCAATAGCTGGCAGAATCGTTAGCACGCCAGGCGAAATGCCTTGTGGTATTTCGCCCACCGCTGCGTTCTGAGTTCAAATTCCACCAAGGTCGACTTTGCCTTTCATCCTTTCGGGGTCGATAAATTAAGTACCAGTTTTGCACTGGGGTCGATGTAATCGACTTAATCCCTTTGTCTGTCCTTGTTTGTCCCCTCTGTGTTTAGCCCCTTGTGAGCAGTAAAGAAATATATATTAAATGTTTGTGTAAGTCAATACACTGTGTTAACAAAATCAGTCCTGGCTATAATTTCTATGGAAAATCTGTAAAGAGAATTCTAACAAGATTTACTCAGGGTTTACTTAGGACTGAACCAGAACAACAGCTCAAAGTAGATCACCTTGGCTGTTTTTTGCTAATCCATCTGGTCATGAAGATTTCTGTTTATTTTCTCAACCGTCTCTCCAGTCAGGTGGTGAGTTTTACTCATCAGAATAATAGCAGGCTTTGATTTGCAGCATATGCTGAGTTAGGTGCTAAGAGTGTTGCATATGACATACAATCAGCTTTCTAGAAATATATATATATATATAATATATATATATATAATATATATATATATATATATATATATATATATATATATATATATATATATATAGAGAGAGAGAGAGAGAGAGAGAGAGAGAGAGCAATAAGAAAATGGAGGGGATCAATAGACGGTTCATCAACTTTTAGACATTATATTATGTCAATTTATTTATTTACTAAACTGACAATTACAAGAATATTCATACATGTATAACATTATGCTCTACTTATAAAATATATTAATATATAAAGATACCAGTAATTATTACAATATAACATATATATATATATATATATATTTATATATACACATATGACGGGCTTCTTTCAGTTTCCATCCACCAAATCCACTCGCAAGGCTTTGTTCGACTTGAGGCTATTATAAAAGACACTTGTTCAAGGTGCCACGCAGTGGGACTGAACCCTGAACTATGTGATTCAAAAGTAAACTTTTTAACCACTCAGCTATGCCTTTGTCTCCAAATATTAGAATTCTTTTAAAACCCTAAAGTTTTCTAAATAGCTTTGCACACCTACAGACCATCCATGACCTGATTGACACGGTGCTGAACGTCCGATTTACCCAATCACAAATTGCTTCGTGTTTATGTTTTCACTTTCCTCCTATGTAAAGTATTTCGTTTGTGTTTATTGTTTTCCCTTTTGTTTTATTTTATTTGTATTTGTGCGAATGTTTTTCATTTTTTTTCTTTAAAGATATTTTGATTGGAATTTGTTACAACAGATAATGGATACTTTACGAATCTGAGGTCAAATTTCATTGATATTGGCTTCATTTTTCATCTCTCCCGTGTCAATAACAATGATTAGTTGGATCCGGTAGAACAGCAGATAAAATACCTTGTGGTATTTTGTTTCTCACAATACTGAGTTCAGATCCCACTGAAATTTAGCTCGTTTCTGTGTGATAATATATATACAATCATCATCATTTATACATCCACTTTTCCTTGCTTGCACACAAGTTGGACAGTATGTTGAGGCAGATTTTCTATGGCTGGATGCTCTTCCTGTCACCAACCCTCACCCGTTTTCCAAGCAAAGTAATATTTCCCTATGACCAGGCATGTTCTCTTAGAATATTAGAAATGAACGACACTGCTTGTGTGACGGGGATGTTCATTTACAACCATCAAGCAATTTTGAGACAAAGAAACACAAACATGCATCCACTCACAAATTTACATGCATGCATAGAGTAAGGGTTTCTTTCAGTTTCTGTCTACCAGATGCACCAAAAGGCTTTTGGCAGACTGAGGCTGTAATAGAAGATGCTTATCCTAGTTGCCTTGCTGTAGGTTTGAACCCCAAACCATGTGGTTAGGAAGCAAACTTCTTAACCACACAGTCATGTCTGTCACGAAGAACACTTCTATTTTAGTAACAGACTGTCTTGGATAAAGTAGTCCCAGGGTATCTTTACCCATGGAAAGACAGAATGGATGGAATACCACTGATCATAGGCCTGCCTGACCCCTTAGCATTTAAACCAGTTATATCAGACCCAAATATTTTACCTGCTTCATGTTCAAACTGGCCAAATCCGGCCTCTCACACCTACCTTACAATGTCATCCTAAAAATAAACAACCACATCATCAAAATCTCAAAGCTGTGAGATAATGCGGGATTAAGTGAAAAACGATGTGAATAAATAATTATTACAGTTGACAGGATAATCTGAATACAAAAGGGTTAATCAACCCTCCCACTAACACTCTACACCTTTATTGCCATTATAAAGCCTCCCTTCACACTCATTCCTGTCTAAGCTCTCCCTCTCTTTGGCTTGCCTTCTCGTTCATTCCTGTCAAAGCTCCTTCTCACTCTAAACAGTATATTGAGGTGTGTCTGTGAGACAAATATTTTGCCTGCTTGTTTTTATTATTGCTTTCATTTCTTTTCAGATCAATTCGTCATAAAGATGTTCCATTGGAGTTTACATTAAAATAATTTTCTAGGAAAGCAACTGCCCCATGTAAATACCACCAGTTTTTATACCATCACTGTATTTTAAAAAATAATTGTATTGTATATTAGGGGAGAAAAAAAGATCTTTCCATATCATATATTAATCATGACTTCTTTCTTTGTGTGTGTGACTTGTAACAATTCTGCATATTCTGCTGTGATTTCTTTTACCGATTGATTAATGAAAGTGTTTTACAATCAATCTCCTATATTAACAAGAATAATAAGCAAGTTGTTCTTCATTTGAACATTTGCCTTCTGTGATGACAAATGCTTTCTTGGTTGGATACTCTTCTTGACTGCCGGCTTACTTGATTTTCATTTAAGAATGGAATCTTGTCGGCAAAGCACATTTGTAGCAAGTGTAGTTTTGGCTGTAATATGGTTTGAAGTTTTCAGAATACTGCTGTGATCTGCCCCCTTTAACCTCAGTTTTTGTGCCTTATGCTTTTGAGTGGAAAGTACTAAAGATCGTTTTGAGTGACAGGCAGTGGTAGCAGCCAGAGATGATGTTTTCCGAAAGGCATAAATAAACATTTCCCTATCTTTGTGAAACCTCACGTCTATGTAAGAAATCCTCAAATATTAATAATGTGTGTTCATTGAGAAAATAACTTAAGTAAATGTTTTACTGTTTCCATTGCTTTAATTAAACTGAAACGAAAAAAATAACCCACCTGTCTAGTAAATGCAGTACATTTAAAATAGCTGTCTATGTATACATTATGTATGATGTATAGATGACTGTTCTAATTTAATACTATCTCAATTGCATATGTAGGATTTTTTTTCAACTGGGCAGCAATTCACAACATCAGTAAATGTTTTATTCAATTTCTCATGTATCTGAGACAACAAATTCTTGTCCAAGCATGTTGCTGACTACAAGAACATGCTATTGAAAAACCCCAACAAAGCTGAAATGCAACTGTGTCCCTTGCTGGCCACCACTGGGATAAATTTTCATCTCCCTCTGTTGTTTATTTTTTGAGCATTGCACCTCTATCAGAGAGGTTACTTGTGGGCAAATGCCACAATAACTGACCTATCAACAGTTTCTATACATTACGATACACAGACGGATATTTTTAATTCCATACTGTCTCAGTTGTGTATACCAGACGATATATTTAGCTAATTAAATCTTCCATGACTCATTGTTTTTAATAGACATAATATATATTAGTGTAGTTTCAGAATGGGTTTTTTAAAAAATAGGAAAACGGGGCTTCATCTTTCATTGAAGAGAATAAATGTAGCTTGGTATTGTTTTCAGATGTGCTGGACCTTAGGTTTCCAACACAAGATACATTTGTCCTCAAACAAGCCATTATCTTTCACATTCACTGATTTACAAAGGATATTTATAATGTACAGTAAAAACTCATATTGTAATGATTGTTTTGCTGTACCTAAGAATATCATGAATATAAGCCTTCATTCTTAAATTAAATAAAATAGAATCTTCAAGTCCAGCATTTTACTATATAAGTTGTTTGAAGCGATGTCGACAAAAGTGTTAGAATCATCAGTTCAGTAATTCTTTTCTTTTTATTGCTTGCAAAAAAAAAAAAAAAAATAAAAGATAATTATGCACTTTTAGGAATGGATGTTGATGTGAGTGAGACTACTGCTGTTTGGTGTGTCATCTTAACATGTATTTAATTGACTTGGAAATAAGCAGTTGTCAGCCTGTTCCACAAACATAAATATCTTCATTGAAAAACTATATATTGTTTATGTTTTTGTTGCAAAATTATATTTTTTGTTCTTTTCTTAGTCTTTTAAGATAACAAAGTGTAATGTAATGTAATTGAGGTGGTGAAGTTTTAGCTTTTGATTCAGAAATGTAGGCAGTTGCTCTCGAAACAAATCTAAAAAGAAATGTAATAATGAATTACTGTATTGCTGGTTCTAGATGCCAATGGACTGGTTAAAAACTGCAGCATGTGTAAATGAAGGCTATCTCTTAAACTTCCGCTCAGCCAAAAGGTTTAGTAAGGACTCCCCCACACCCCGACACACTTGCTGATGATTTTATCAATGCTCATTCCTATGAGGTGGGTGGGGTGGGTGTGACAGCAGGTCGGCTGTGGCTGCCTGGATGTCTGCTGGTTTGGAGATAAGTAGGTTGTATGAAGGGGGGTGGTGGTGCTGTGTGGCACAAATGAGCTTTAGCATTTCTGGCCTAGAAAGGCAGAAGTAGGGGAATAATAGGGGATGGTAGATAGATTTGGCATGAGCAGAATGGAAAGAAGTGAAGTCGAAGCAGATAAAAGACAGACATGGAGAGAGGATAGTGTGGTCCAGAGAAATAGAGGTGTTCAGGTGATGAAGATGATGGGGGTTGAAGTCTAGGGCAGGTTGGAAGGTTTGATGAAAATGATGGAGGAATTGAGCTGTAAGGGAGTTGATGTTGATACAACCAGCAAGGTAATGACTAGGGATCTAGCAAATTGAGAGATTTAGGTTTGAACATGACTAACAAGCAGGTTTGTGTAATTAGGGTCTACAGTAGACCCCTTGAGACTTTTTGGTAGAAATCTTAGACCTTATCATCGATACCCTCCCCCTTTCACCCATCTTATCTCCTCCCCAATGCAGCATCCTATGGAGCTTCCGTTTCTTCGAATCTGACTCTGTTACTCCCCATATATTTCCTAAACACCTCCCTTCCTTCAAATGGAAATTGTAGTTGTGATACCTGTGCCGGTGGCACGTAAAAAGCACCATCTGAACATGACCGATGCCAGCGCCGCCTTCACTGGCTTCTGTGCCAGTGGCACGTAAAAAGCACCCACTACACTCACGGAATGGTTGGCGTTAGGAAGGGCATCCAGCTGTAGAAACACTGCCAGATCAGACTGGAGCCCGGTACAGCCTCCTGGCTTCCCAGACCCCGGTCAAACCGTCCAACCCATGCTAGCACGGAAAACAGACGTTAAACAATGATGATGATGATGTGACCTTCTTGTCCATAGTTGTTTCATCCCTTGCCACATACAACCTGGAAATTTATTTTTCTCTGGCTCCCATTACAACTGTCTCTTCGTCCAGAGCATCACCATTTCACACAGGCCTAATTCATCTTCCATCTTACTAACCAGTTCACTCATACCTCCAAGAGAAATATTTCACTACATAAAATGCCAACATTGTAGATTGCTGTAGTTTGGAGAAAGTGATTGATGCTTGACAGATTGTTGTGATGACATCCTTTAGATGTCTGACACAACAAGTCAACCACCCTGACCTGTGGCCTGTCATTTTAATATTCCCGGCCACGCCTGTTCGCATCTTGCCCATCTGTAGTGTTGTTTTACATCTCCTGCATCAAGAACAAATGAAATTAAAGTCAGTTGTATCAAAGAAAAGGAAGGGGGCATGGTTAGTGACTTCATTTTCTACTATTTGTTGAGGGAGATTTAGCTGCTCTTTCTACCAGGTGCAACAGCTACAAAGACCGCGTAAGCATTAAGCATAGAGCAAAAGAAAAAGAATACGAAAGCGAAGTAGAGAATAGCAAAATTGTTAAATGTCAAACGAGAAGCTGAATAATCAGACGTCGAGTGAAAGCGTAGAAGTACTGAAAGATGATGCTGCTCTGCACAGACAGAAAAGAGACATCTTAGACTGCATCCAAAAGGAGACCACCCCTACCTGATTGGCAAAGATTCAGTCACCAACATTGTTTCAATAAGTAGCTCACAGATGGTACCGTTTCTTCTCTCTGCCTGTTTTACTGGTGATATCACGATGGCCTCTGCAGTATGAGATTCTTTTGGCTCTGCCTCTCTCTTGTTGCTCATTCAACACGGACTTATTCTCACTCAAAATATGTTTTTACATCCATCTGCTATCGTGAGTTTATTAGATCTCCTTTTACATAATTCTCTCTGCCTCTCTCCTTCCCCTCATTCGTTATCTAATTGCTCTTTAAACATTTTAATTCTTTAAATTGCTGTTTACCCAAAAGCTTAACTACAGGCTATGATCCTGTTTTATCTAATCCCACAGGTTTACAAATACAAATGTTTCAGTGATATTTGAAAAAAAAAAAACCATTCAGCTACGTATTGGTAGATCATGGACTCAAACGCTGGTATATATGTTGTTTGTTCCTTCTCGAGCCATGCCTGGCTCATAAGGGCTGGTTTCCCGGTTTCTTTGGCATATAGGTTTCCCCACCTGGATGAGACGCCGGTTCGTCGCAGGTGAACCGCAAGATGCAGGAGGAAAGAGTGAGAGAAAGTTGTGGCAAAAGATCCAGCAGAAGTTCGCCATTACCTTCTGCTGGAGCCACGTGCAGCTTAAGTGTTTCACTCATAAACACACACATCGCCCGGTCTGAGATTCGAACCTGCGATCTCTCGACTGCGAGTCCGCTGCTCTAACCACTAGGCCACATGCCTCCACAAACACTGGTATATCGGTTACGTGGTTCTGTTAGCACTCTACGAACCACAAAGTACCACTCACTCATCACCAGGGCTGTGGAGTCAGTCGGAAACAATTACTGACCCCCCCATTCCCCAAAATATGCAAGGAGGTAAAGTTGACTTCAGTGGGGTTTGACCTCAGAGTGCTGGCAGTCGGAGCAAATACTTCAAAGTGGTTCAGCCTGACATTCTAAGTAGCCGTATTGAATTCTCTGCCTTCTCACAGTTTCCACAAGGTCTTACTTAAATTTACATTAATTCAAGTAAGTCTTTAGATTAGGATAGAAATGTCAACAACCCAATTGCGTTGTCAATTCTAATAACAAGTATTTTTGTAATGAATTAATTTTTCAAACTGCTGTGCTTGATAGCTTCGTTACATAGATTAAATTGACGTTTAAATATGTCACAATAAAATGAATCCTTGAACCTTGCATTCATATTAATATGCAAAAAAACAAAAAATTAATCTCGTGATTGAAATCAAAGCTAATCATTTTAAAACTTCCTGTACTTTGTGATCCTTGTTGTCTAGAAAAAGGATTTAGGTCGTGTTTTTTTTAAAATTCTAAATTGAATCTTTATCTGTCATATTTTACTTGTTTTAGTCATTGGTCTTTGGTCATGCTGGGGCACCACCTTGACTTCAGTACTTATTTTGAAAGTCTGATGCATATTTTATTGGTTTCATTTGCCAAACTGCTTAGTTACAGGGATGTAAACAAACCAACACTGGTTGTCAGGCAATTGGGGTGTAAAAAACAAACACACTCTCTATCTCTCTCTCTCTCTCACACACACACACACATATATAGGTGCTTCTGCGTCTGTCAATAAAGAACTAATGTGAATGTTTAAATGATTAGTAATCAGTGAACTATGAACAGCAAGGCCTCACAAACTGGAAGTTAGAAATCTAACACTTTATATTTTTGATAAGAATTTATACTAACTTTCAGAAGATATGCTTCCAGCAGTCTCTCTTTAGTTTTTCTCTCTCCTTCCTGATTTCAATTGAAAGTTCCATGATAACCTGTCTAGAAATGATTACTTTCCTATAACGCTACAAAGAAACAAAGTTCGTAGTATTCGGACTTTTGAATTTTGTTTCCAACTGGCAATATATGGACATGGTTGACACACTCTTGTTAAACCAGTAAACATTGGGTATATATATCTTGATTTGACTAAATTTTTTTTCACATTCAAAATCGTCTTCATTCTACAAATTCAAAACACTTATTGAAGAGTACCTTCTCCAAAAAAAAAAAATTATGTAAAATTTCTGCTGCAAGATTATTTTGTGAAATGATTTCTTAATATAGATGGATGCATAACTGTTAGGGAGTTGGACACAAGGAAGATGAAAGGAGATGAGAGATGGATAGGAAGATAATGTTTAAGAGGGGATGACATGAACCCAGCCTATTTCTCTTTGGAACCACATGGATCAGAATCTGGTCCTACTGTGTGGCTGGTGTCCTCTACCATACCTGTGTGTTGACCAATTCCATGTAACTGCATTTGGTAGAAGGAAACCAGATGAAACCTGCAGTTTGAATTTCCCTTGTCTTGACGAGTTTTGTACATTGATTATAAAGCTGGCAGCTAGAGTCCTTACAGTATCCAAATGTTGTGCCTCACTATCATCAAGGATCTCTTTTGGAAGAAGCACATCCTTGACATATATGGAACCACATCCCAAAGACTGGCTCTTCTTTTCTTGGCCATTGGCCCTCTACAAAGCTCAGGAAGGGCATACAATTGATTATTGCTCCCATATGTGGACCAGTGTTACTCTGGTACACTTACACATCCTGACCATGTCCAGAGAAGGTGCCACTTGACTGATTGATATAAAGTCACTCACAGACACATTCCAGCTTCTGGTCCATGAACTTACAGCCTCCTCCTTGTCTTCTCTACTGAAACTATAATGGCCTCTGTTCCCCAAAGTAGGCTGGGTTCATGTCATCCCCTCTTAAACATTATCTTCCTATCCACCTCTCATCCTTTCATCTTCCTTGTTGTGTCCAACTCCCTAACTTTGCACTAATCATTACACCCAGTCTTTCCTTGCCAGAACTTTGGGCCTCTGGATACCCTTCTCTACTCATGTTTTTCTCTGTAAATGTTGGCAAATAAAGGTTTGATAGGAACAATCAAAGCATTAACCTCACCAGCCTAAGAGGACCCACAAAGGCCAGGGGGCACTGCTGCTTCTTCTGGATTCAGCAACTAAAAAAAAGAATACATATACATGCTGTTGATGCAGGGGCAAATAGGGGGTTGGTGGCTGAAGAGCATGTACCCTTCTAAATAATATTACGCCTTTTTCTCCTGGATTTGTATTTCCTTCTGACCTTGTGTCCCCGCTTCAAAAAATTCCCAGGACAAGGCCTGTGATGTCACATATGAAATGATATTTGATTGCTTAAACAGGTTTTGTATGTCTGTGATGACACACTTGCTATATTACTCATAATTACTTGCTATATAATTACTCATAAACCTCTCTTCTCTCTTTATGCACAGATTTGTCAGCAGAAATGTTTAAAAAAAAACTTAATTCAGTTTCGAATAGAAAATAAATGGCAAAACCACGAGCACTAAGGGCAGAGTTAGGAGGTTGCTATACGCTGAAGAGTGTGGCAATCATAGGACTGTCGGAGAGTTTTGTATCTCAGAAAAGTTAGTGAGAGACTGATCTGATTGGAACGAAAAGAAGAAAATGCCAAAACAAAACCTGTTGTATGATATAGTGTCTTCCAATATAAGAAACTGGAGTGGATTTTATATAAGCTGGGTGTGTGAATAGAGTTGTCATTCACATGGCTATAACAAAAGCACTACAGTTAACCGGAATACAAATAAACACATTAGTCTTTCATGCTTCAGTTGGTTGATTGAAATTAATGAATAGAAATGGGTTAGTATAACATGGGTGAAACTGGGCTGAGATAATGTAGAACAAGGAGTGGCAGAATTGACTCCAGAATTTTAACACAAAGTACTGTGAGTTCTGATCTTGCCAAGGTCGTCTTTGTCTTTTGTCTTGAAAAATAGAATATTGGTCCAGCAATGGAACTGATTCTTCTATCTCTTACCTTTTTCTTTGGATTTTACCTTTTAGCATTTAGACTTGCCATGCCCAGCCCAAATGTTCTACTTGCTTTATGTTCAAACTGTCAAGAGCTAACCCTTCACAGCCACATTACAATGTCATTCTAAAAATAGACAATTCACATCATCAAAATCCCAAAGCTATGAGATTATGCGTGATTAATTCAAAACGATGTGAATAAATAAGTATCGCGTTTGACAGAGTAATTTGAGTGCCAAAGAGTTAGATAAAGTCCTGGCCTTGTTATATTTATGTCTTACTGATTTGGTCTGAGAAATACATAAAAAGGTACAGGTGTCTGTGTAGGATACTTAGCCAAAATGTGCCGACCCTTTAGCATTCAGCTTACTCTGTTGAATGTAATGCTTATGTATTTACGTTGTTTTAAATTAATCATACAAAAAGCACCATCTGAGCATGTTCGTCACCAGCGTTGCCTTACTGGCACGTGAACAAAACATTCGAGCGAGGTCGTTGCCAGTGCTGCTGGACTGACTCCTGTGCAGGTGGCATGTAAAAAACACCATTTTGAGCGTGGTCGTTGCCAGTACTGCTAGACTGGCCCTTGTGCAGGTGGCACGTAAAAGCACCCACTACAGTCTCAGAGTGGTTGGCTTTAGGAAGGGCATCCAGCTGTAGAAACTCTGCCAGATCAGATTGGAGCCCGGTGCAGCCATCTGGTTCGCCAGTCCTCAGTCAAATCGTCCAACCCATGGAAAGCGGACGTTAAACAATGATGATGATGATTATTATTATTATTTTGTAGCTTCAAGATTTCGATGATGTGATTAATTCATTTATGGACATTGTAGAGCAGGTGTGAGAAGCCAGACCTAGCTAGTTTGAACATAAAATAAGAATATTTGGGCTGGGTGTGGTTGGTTTAAATGCTAAAGAGTCAGAAGATACCCTGCTATATTACCTGTTAATTTCACGAGTAGGAATTCATTTGGTTGACTAGCTAAATACTCAGCATCGAGACCAATTTAGAATCCACCGATTTATCAGTCAACCAGGAATGTAGTTTCAAAGTTTGTTCTAGACTCAGATCATAGAAACCTATTGCTGTGATATCTATGGTTCTGGGACTTTGCTAGACTATATTTAACAATGATTGAGATCATTTCAGCTTAACATGTTTATTATTATTATTATTATTATTATTATTATTATTATTATTATTATTACTGTTATTATTATTCAAACCCAGTCACAAGTGATATTACGAAAAGCAACCTGTGACTCATGTATTATAAGCACAAAGACGTGGGTAGACCATTTCTATTGCCTTGACTTACATTCAGGCATGGTTGTGTGGTAAAAAAATTATGCTTCGTAACCACATTGTTTTGGGGTTCAGTTCCATTGTGGTGACAGGTGATTTTTCCTATAGCACAAGGCCAACTAAAGCCTTGTGAATGGATTTGGTTGATGGAAACTGAATGAAGCCTTTCATAGGTGTATCTATGTTCATGTCTCTTTGTTTTGGTATTGCATGCTAATTGTAAACAAACCCACACACACCTAGAAAAGTAGACATTAGGTGCTGATGTGGCTGTGTGGTAAGTAGCTTGCTTACCAACCACATGGTTCTGGGTTCAGTCCCACTGTGTGGCACCTTGGTCAAGTGTCTTCTACTATAGTCTCAGGCTGACCAAAGCCTTGTGAGTGGATTTGGCAGATGGAAACTAAAAGAAGCCTGTTGTATATGTATGTATATGTATATATCTGTGTGTGTATGTCTTTGTGTCTGCCCTTTTCCCCCAACTAGTGTTGGTGTGTTTGCATCCCTGTGACTTAGCAGTTCAGCTATAAGACCAATAGAATAAGTATCAGGCTTAACAAAGAAGTACTATGGTTGATTGATTCACTCAACTAAAAGGTTGTGGCAGTGCTCCAGCATGGCCGCAGTCTAATGACTGGAACACGTAAAAGATAAAAAATTTAAACAACGACAATGACGTGGTAGATTAATCTTTTCTATTAATGCCATTTCTTTGTCTTAATAAATGTAGAACCATTTTCCACAGCAGACAGATTCCTTACAGAGGTCTTGGTCATTTGATAGTGAAACAAAGGACTTTCTTGGAAGATACATTTTCTCGTCTTCAGCTAAACAAGATTCGACTGAAGCTGTCTCGCTTTAAGTATCAAGTTTTTCTAAATATGATAGTGTTGTTCTATTAATTCCTGCGTTGCTCATTCGACTGTTAAATCGACTTTTGTTCAATGATTCACAACAATGACATTCAGTTTTATAATATCCGGAATGTTCAGAGAGACATCCCCCCCTTCCTCCCTTCTTCTCAGAAGTAGACCACTGTTATTTCTACGTTGACCTTTTCAATCTGGTTTCTCCGTGTGTTTTCTTTACCTTACTTGATGTGTAAAGAAACCAGAATAGCTTATCAAGATAAGCTTTCAAATTAGCACCTGATTAACATACTGTTGTTGTTGGTGGTGGTGGTCATATTGTTGTCATTGTTAATAGTTCAAAAGAAGAGACTATGGCTTCATTTCAATTAGTGGTACCTGATTTCTTTTGTGTTACAAAACTAGTTTCCATTTATTTATAGGAAAATTAGAACTTTTTTTTGTTTCTGTCATCATTTCATATAAATACAGGTTTGGCTGAGTGGTTAAGAAGCTTCCTTTTGCAACCACATGGTTTCAGGTTCAGTCCTATTACATGGCACTTTGGACAAGCATTTTCTACTAAAGCTCTGGCCTGACCAATACCTTGTGAATGAATGTGGTAGATGGAAACTGTGTGAAGACCCCGTGTGTGTGTGTGTATTTGTCCCTCACCACTGCTTATGCAAAAGGGGGTGGGTGGCGTGCAGGTTGGAAAGTGATGTTGTTTAACCCTTAAGTGTTTAAACCGGCCATATCCGGCCCAAATATTCTAAATGTTTTATATTCAAACTGGCCATATCTGGCCTCTCACACCTAATCTACATTGACATTCTAAAAATAAACAATCACATCATTGAAAGCTCAAAGCTATAACATAATGCATGATTAATTCAAAACAATTTGAGTGAAAAAGTATTACATTTAATAGAGAAATTTGAACACCAAAGAGTTAAGTTCTATAGTAAATAAATGTCTTATAGTTAAGTGGATGTGTAAGGACTAGTTGAGTGAAAATACCTTACTTGTAAAACAAGTGAAGTTTTATGACAAAAAGCACATCCAGCTATAGATCTATCTTCATAAGTTTTGTCTAACCTAAACACAAGCAACTCTTTTT
Source organism: Octopus sinensis (assembly GCF_006345805.1). Lineage (NCBI taxonomy): Eukaryota > Metazoa > Mollusca > Cephalopoda > Octopoda > Octopodidae > Octopus > Octopus sinensis. Next base: position 28,617,996 of record NC_043020.1, read on the forward strand.
GAGAAGTGGGCCACATGAGATATGGCTCTTCATCAGACAAGATGTGTTATTAAAACACTAAAACAGTTCATGATAAGTTTTCATTCGGCTTGTCATTCAGGAAATCCTGCCAGTTAGAACTGGTTGTTAGAACTGGTCTAACCCATGAAAGCTTGAGAAAATGGACATAAAAACAGTGATGATAGTATGATATAGGATATTGCTGGAACGGTTCCAATATTTTCATGCTTAGTTTTCACATCGTTTCCAGCTAATATGACCTGTTCTTTCACAGTGTCTCAGCTTTCTTGTGTAGCTCCATGGGCAGGTAAAATTAATAAAAGGTGTGGCTAAATAGTTCTTGTAACCAGATCCTACAAATGTTTGTGTTGTTTGTAATTGTTGGATACCAGAAGGTACGAGATTCGTTAGTGTCAGATAGGATGTCTTGTGATATTTGTTTGTACTCTGTAATCTGAGTTCAAATCCTGCTCTGTTTACCTTTGCCTTTCATCCTTCTGGAAGTGATTAAAATGTATGGAATCATAGAGGTTGGATTGGCAGAACTATAAGAACATTAGATCAGTGTCTGGCACTGTTTGTCTCGGCTACCTGCATTCTGATGACAATATCTGCATTAGCTCTGCATTAATGTTTTGCTGTGGGTGACATGGAAAATTGGGGACTTTTGTGTATGGACGGCTGCTAGTTTCCCTTTACCTATGCCTGCTCTTTGGAAAAATTTACCAGGTGCAGAAATACATTCTTAACCACAACTGACAGGGTCACTTTATATTCCAATATAGGTGTTATTTGAGCTTTGTTGAGATGAGCTCCTGATCAACCCTTAGCGGTTTTAGATATGTTGTTCATTGTTGCAGAGTGTGAGGTACATTGACATGTGTTGATTGTGTCTGAAGGTAAATTGATATTCATGGCCTTGTTTTAATGGTTGTTGAGGTCTGTTCATAAAGGCAGTGCAAGGTGGCCATCAATTGTTTAGGTTGCATGTGGCTGACACTCTTTTACAGAATGTTAAGGAGTGTTTGTGGTTTTTGTTAGAATCGACAGCAAGTAGACTGTTATTGTTTAGAATGAAAAGTGTGGGAGACATATCCAAACCACATTTTTTTCATAAATTATATTAGATCTTTGTGCAGAGAGAAGGATTGGAGCTCGCTGTGGAGGTCACCCTAAAAGTAGGATGTTAGTGGTTGCTTGTTGAGTTAGAGTTTTAATACTTGGCAACTGTGTCAATGGGATGAGACTAGTGATGAAGTGTTTAGGAATTTTTATTTGTGTGTAGTTAACACAGGGGTAAAGGCTAAAGATCCCCTTCAGTCATGAATTACCATGGGATTGCACCTAGAAAGTTCCCCTCCATTATTCTGTAAAGCTTGAAAAAAATAAAAGAACCTACATATATGTTTCAGTCCTATCCCTTAGTTGATCAGAATTTCTAAGCATATGGGGTAGGACTTCTTCAGGGTTATTATGAGCTTATGGAACTTGAAGGATGCATACAGAGTAAGGGTCCTAACGCTATGTAGTTAGAAAATGGTACTTTTCTTAATATTTAACCAAATGCTTAGAATTTCTGATTAACTAGAGGATAAGACTGAAACATATGTCTAGGTTTTTTTTATTTTTCTCAAGCTTTACAACTTGTAATCAATTAATTTGTACTGTTATGTTTTTTAAAAGAAATTTTCAATATTTTATGACATAACTATGGCCTATGCTAGTGCAACATAACCAGCCCATTTAAGAGTACCCGTCAATCATTGGGCAATAAACTGCGCTTGCAAAGACATGTTGAGGCAAGTGAAGTCATTGTCATGGCCAATGACAGTACCGCCTATTTGGCACCCGTGCAGGCGGCATGTAAAAGGCACCATTCGAGCGTGGTTGATGCCTGTACGGGCTGAATGGTCCCGTGACAGTGGCATGTAAAAAGCACCATTCGAGCATGGTTGTTGCCAGTGCCGCCTGACTGGCACGTGTACTGGTAGCTTGTAAAAAACACCATTCATGGATGGCTGATGCCAGTAACGCCTGACTGACCCTCGTGCCGGTGGCACGTAAAAAGCTCCCACTACACTCTCAGAGTGGTTGGTATTAAGAAGGGCATCAGGCTGTAGAAACTTTGCCAGATCAGATTGGAGCCTAGTGCAGCCTTCTGGCTCGCCAGCCCTCAGTCAAACTGTCCAACCCATGCAGCATGGAAAGCGGATGTTAAGTGACAATGATGATGATGATAATCCATTTTTTTCTCCATTTTCTGTTCCTCCAATATTGATAATGTATAATTTCAATAATCCTTAACATATACCAGTGACTTTCACATTATATGATAGAGATTAACCAGTGAAATATCTTGGATTATATATTCCCTAATGAGGATATAACTTCCTTGAATTAACTATATATATATATATATATATATATATATATATATATAAACAATTACAGCGTGGAAGGTGTTTATAAGCATTTAAAAACCCACAAAATCCATTAGATTCACTTCAACATTTAATTTGCCAAAATATTTTTGCCGCTTCGAGACCGCGACCTGTTCACTGACAAAATTCCATGCTGCATCTGAGAAAATAACAGTTCATGATATATATATATATGTGTATACCTAACATTTAGCTGCTCTTTTGGCTACCTGCTATAATTCTCGTATATATTCTTGTATGTGTTACCATTTCCTTGCATCAACACCATCTGATGGTTATAAATGAGTACCACCATCATGTAAGGGGTGCCTTTTGTTTCCAATCTTCTGCGAAAACATATCAGGTCATGGGAGAAATATTCACCTTAGTTGCAAACAGGTGAGGATGAGCAACAGGAAAGGCGTCCAGCCATAGAAAATCCTTCTCAACATTCTGTCCCACCCATGCAAGCTTGGAAAAGTGGATGCTAAAATGATGCTGGCAATTTGACTTCATCGTTTTGAATTGCTTCAGAAAAAGAGGAAAGCTGTCACCATTATTTTGATCCCTTGTAAGTAATAATCCAATTTTAAATCAGTGGTTATAAGTGGGTTTCTCAAAACCAGTTATTGCTGAGGCAGTCGTGAACTGAAGGAGAAGTGGATATAGAATTCTGTGCCAATTAATAGGGGAGGTTCCCAAAGAATCAGCTACAGGTATAGGTGGTTTACTCCACCTGGCAGCAAGTTTCTGCTGGAAAACATCTTCCTGTACCCTCTGGTAAACAGTAGCATTTCACAAGGGAACCTTCAGTTGGAAGCAGTGCATTGACAATCATCACCAAAGTAGACGCCAAGGCTGAATACTTGCAACAAAAGGATCTTTACTAAAGATACTGCAGGGTTTTCCCTGCTATGGGGTGTGTATACAGGTCTGAAACCTGTTATGTGCTGTATAGACAAGTCTCTGTCTGTTATGGAATGTGTTCACAAGTTTCTGTCTGTATTGGGTGTCTATGCAAGCCTTTGTAAATGGGGAGTGCTTAGGGTTTATTACACTAGTTTCCATGACAATTAGGTATGTCTATAGAAATTGCCGTCCATTTATGCAGCTATCACTATCTGTTACAGTATCTGCGTGTGTATATCGTTTGTGTATCATTAAACTGTTGTAACCTAGTAAAAGCAGGGGGGGGGGTATTGGTTTTTGCAATCTGTCAATTTATGCAATAGAAGCTTCTGTTTACCTGTGAGTAAAGGGAGGTATGTATTACTCTAGCAACATTCCCCTAATAATATTTCTCTTTGTGTTGTAAATAGGTCACCCTAGTCACCATAGCGTGCAACTTGATCCACGAAGATTTAGAGTGGGGGTTGGGTGGAGAAAGAAACCCTTTGATTTTTTAGGCAGGGCCATGAGTGGTTGCCTAATTTAAAATCTTAATATGGGTTTGGGACATTTGTGTCTCCAAATTGAACTGTGTCAGGTCCCGGGCTGCCTTGCCAATGTAGCAGCAATCAACACAACCGAGAACTAGTTACGCAGATTTATTATAGCGCAACACCGATAAATTGCTAAGCTGAATGTTGTAATGAGAAATGTTATTCTGGGGAGCGGTCGTTAGGTGGCAAGTCAGCATAATGCCTGCAGTCAGTGTTGATAAACTTGTTAACGAGAGCAGTAGTAGCGCATTGTGCTGTTAAGCAATTAAATAGATCTGATGAAGCATGCATTATTATTATTATTGTGACAAGTTACTCTGCAAGTTTCATTGACAATAGGGTTCAAAGATGATTGTTTGTTGGTCCTGGAGTAAGTTCTGAGATTTATAACATTTGGGTTTACCAATCCTTTTATTTTATGCTTTTAGTGATTAAATGTAAATGTTTTAAAATGTATTCACTAAGTTGGTGACTAAACTGGGTTTGTGGTGTTAAATGATAGAAAAAAAAAAGTCTCCGTTTTGATTGGACAACAATCTATCTTAGATACTATTGTGTTTATTGTCAACACCTAGGTACACTAAGGCAAGTGCTGCTCAGATAACTAACAATATGTTGATACGGAGATAGGATCTGAGCTATTTATTGTTTACTAATAACCAATGATGAGATTACTGCCTAATCAAGATAGGCATAAAATACAAGTTCGATATTTGATATATAGGCAGTTAAAGTAATCATGATTTTGCTCTCTCTTTCTATCTATCTAACTCTCTCTCTCTCTCTATATATATATATAAGAATTTTTTGCGTAATAAGATAAAAAAACCAAGGGTGTATAGATATTAGAGCATTTATAGATAGGTCTTACAGCTGTTTCTAGGATATTTATTAATAATATCCCTTCATCGGAGACAGTGTGTGAGGAAAGTTAAGTCATAGTTTAGATGTGATATATGTATATATATATATGTGTGTGTGTGATTATCTGTAAGGCTGGAGATGGGAGTGATGACCTCCCTCACAAACTATACGGACACAGACTGTGTGTCGTTAGTCAGCTGGGAAAGATGTTTTCCTGGGACTAAAACAACAGTAACATCGTCCTTTATAGGACTACCACATTCTGTTGGCAAATAAGCTTTACTATATATATTTATATATTTATGTATATAATGAAATTGCAGACAGTCTGTAGCTAAAGGTTGGGAAAGCACTGGGTGTGATTTTGTTTGATAATCATTTCAAATTTACACAATAGTGAGAAAATGGCTGATATGAAAGAGATTGGATGATGTGTGCAGGTGAGGGAACTATTTTAGAGTGGAACATGGCATACATATAGGATTTGTACATTCTGGGTGTTGACGTAAGTTGACACTAGAACTTTGTTTTATATAATTTGTTCTACATTGGCATTCATGTCATCTCTATATAAAGCTGAAGTTGTCTGTGTGTGGCAGGTTTGGTAGCCTTCAACTAACACTATCTCCTCCAAGACCCTGCGGTGCAAGTTGACCAAGATTGAGAGTATGATAGAAGAAGGCTTGCTCTTCCTTCCGTAGAAGAAAAAATTCAAATCGGTCCATGTTAACATCAAAAATTATTTATATCAAAAAGGTGCTTTTATTTCTATGAAAATCCCTATTTTTTACTGCTGTGTCGCCATTTTTCAGTGTATTTCAACCAGAAAAATGTTCACTTAAAGAGAATAACAAGGTACATAATGCAAAATTTTTACTTTTCAACAATTTCAATTCTAAAGGGTCGAAACAAACCCTAGCAATGGGTTTGATACTGCTAGTTCATTTTAAAATAATAAATTTCATGCTATGGATGTCACATAAATTTTACATAAATTTCAAAAGTGATACTTCATAATACATTTTCTGGAAAAAAAAGGAAGAAGAAAAAATCTCAAAGCAATCATATCTTGCCAGGAAGAAGAGAAAACAACTGGATTTCACTGGTTACTGATAACAAGGGGGGCAGAGAAGAAATGAATTTGAACTACAGGTGGGATATTTGTTAATTTATTTATTTGTGTCAACCGACTGCTGCTGCTGCTGCTGAGCTGTTTTCAAGAGACAAAGCCTGGTGAAGATGTTTTCTCATGAAAATCATGTGTCCTACAAGGACATCCATAGTGGTTATCTGTCAGCAGATTAAAATTATCCCATCACTATTGTCATCACGTGGTCAGACTCAGCCGAAATGGATTCACACTTGTTTCAATTCTTTAATTCCTGTTATATCATGTCTAAGAGTTGTGGTACTTATCATTTCTTTTAATTAAAAATAAAATAAAATAAAATTGTACTCCTTTTTTTTTTTAAGTTTTAACTCTTTAACATTTAAACTGGCCACATCTGACCCAAATATTCTTTCTGTTTTATGCTCAGGCCAGCCAGATCCAGTCTCTTGCGCCTACCCAATAATGGTCATTCTAAAAACGGACAATCACCTCCCTGAAATCCTGAAGCTATTAAATAAAGCAGGATTTATTCAGAACAATGTGAATAAACAAATGTTACATTTGATATTGAATGTTAAAGAATTAAACTTAGGTCCCCAAGCGGAACCCCAAGGAAACATTCCACTGGCTTGAGGAACCCCTGTGCAATAATTTAATAGTCTTATGCATACATATCTGCACAGGAGAATTAAAAACTACTGCCGATTTTAGCAGTTTTGTAACTTCTTGCGGAACCCCTGGACTGTACTGGCGGAACCCTGGTTGAAAACCACTGGTCTTAACACACATAGACACATAAGTGCCAATCAGAAAAATAGATGAAAATTCATTGTGTTGAGGAAGGCATTAGAACCAGTAATTAAACAAAAATCCACTGAGGTTGACTTTGCCGTTCTTCCTTCTGGGGTTGATAAAATAGGTACCAGCTGAACACTTGGATTGAGATGTAAACCGCTTACCTCTTCCCCCCGAAATCACTGGCCTTGTGCCAAAATTTGAATCCAATATGCAATTGAGGCTGCAAAACCGACTCTCTTAGAAGAGTATTTGATTAAAAGACCTGAAGTTTATGGCTCAGACAACACAGACTGTACAAAAAGTTGATAGAGAGTAAGGGAGAGAGAAAGAGAGGGAGCTATTTCTGATGTCCAGTTGACAGATTTTAGTGTTGTTCTTTGTGTCAGTAATATTTTTGAGTGAAGGTGTTCTCGTATCTTCAGCTCACAGGATCCGTGTCTCCGAATTGTAAAACAATATCAAGTTTATGTAATACAACATTTGGTATGTTTGTATGAGCCCTGCCAAGTCACAAGAATAAGACCTCTCCAAACATCTATCAAGTCCTAGTGTCATCTTTTATTTTCTCACCCAACTAAAACTTTGCTGTTACTATTACTACTACTACTACAAGCCAACTAGAAACTTTCTACTAGAAATAGTAGTCAAATTCCTCTTGGTCACACATGTCTTCATGTTCACTTTAGTCCACACTTTTCTGTGTTTGCATGGGTTGCGTGGAATTTTTTAAGGCAGAGTTTTTTGACTTTCCTGTCACCAAACTTCCTCCCTGAAGAGACCTGCTTTTTTAGATGATAGGAAACATGATGCCGCTTGTGTAAGGATTCACTCATCTACAACTATCAGACAATGTCAAAATGAAGAGGCATGTGCATGCACACTCACGACAGGTTTCTTTCAGTTTTCACTTATCAAATCCACTAACAAGGCTTTAGTTGGCCCAAGGTTATAGTAGAAGACATTTTCCTAAAGTGCTGCTCCGTGGAACTGAACCTAAAACTGTATAGTTGGGAAACAAGCTTCTTAACCACACAGCTGTGTCAGTGCCTAAAAGCTGTGCCTGTACCTATGACCCTTTAAATAGGGATGGAAAGGTACATTGGATAGATTGTAATTTCTGTGATCAAGGTAGACGTGTCTTAACAACAATTACTACTACATGTAGCTTAGTTTATTACCGATTCATTCATCTCTGAATTGGGATAACATGGAACATTCAGTTGTGAACCATGTTACCCTGATCACAGATTGGTTTGTGGTAACATGGGTCAGCGATCGGTCAAAGATTCTGCTTGTGCCTCAGTGAGCACCCATAGTGCTTGGTTACCCAGAAAGCATTGATTATATCTCTTGTGTTTTACGTTACTGTGCTGCGAAGCCGTGTTTCTTTTTATACAGATTTTTCTTCTTGGACCCATCAACATTGGGGTCAGTGAACAGGAAAATACTAAGGCTCCTGATCATCACAAATGATGCAGATGAGTGAATTCTTTACAGGAAAACGTTGAGATGATCAAGAAAAATATGTGATAGAAGTTTTGCTGCTGTGGGTGGCAAGTTTGGTGTCGAATGAATAATCTACCATTCATTCTGTTTACTAAATATGTGATGATTCATTTCTTATGATGTATTTTTGGAACCCAATCCCCCCATGATAGACAAGGATATACATGTTTCATGATAACTAATAAAAAGTTGGCAGAGTCTTCAGGAGGGTACAGGTATTTGGTGCAATGGAAGATCTACTCTTGAGAAAATGACTGTTAGATTATAAGTTAGCATTACAGAAACTACAACCTGATACTGCTATGAGCTAAGTTAGTCGGTTCTCTCCATGCCATGAGGCACATAAGGCTGCAGCAGAATCTTTCCAACCAGCTCTGTTTTCTGCCATTCATCTGGTCTCGTTCCAATTCCTTCACAATTCTTGTTTCCTTTCCTTGTCAGTGATCCTTCACCGTGTGGTTTTACGGTGCCTCGATGCTCTTCTCCCCCTCAGGCTGCCACTTTTGTGCCATCATAGAATCGCTTTCTTGGTCTTGTCCGAGGACGTTTCCAATCCATTCCCAGCATCTGGATCTTCATCACTGATCCTGTTGACGCTTGTTATCGTCTCGGTTGTGTCATTTCAGATTCTTTGCGGATACTTGATGTCGAGTATTCTCCTTAAGCATTCTACAATCAGACAAAGAAGCAAAGTTAGAGGCTGCAAAACAAAGCTGAAACTGTTCAAGACATTGGTCCGACCAGTGTTACTCTACGGATGTAAAAACTGGAAAGTAACAAAAATGGAAGGAAAAAACAATGGACAGTTGCCACTTCACATGCTTAAGGAGAATACTCAACATGAAGAATAAGAGGCTAAAGTAATAAAGGTTACAATTCACCATAAAAGTGTTGACATTGTTCCATAGTCTCAAGAATCAGGTCTGATTTAAAAAACAAAGTTTAATTAGTAAATAATATTTTTATTCTCTTTATGGCTGGGCTGTTAAGAAGCCTTTTTGCAACTGCATGGTTTCGGGTTCAATTCAATTGCATGGCACCTTGGGTAATTGTCTTCTATTATAGGTCCTGGTTGACCAATGTCTTGTGGACAGAAACTGCATATAAGTCAATCGTATATGTGTATATCAGGTATATATGTATGTCCCCCACCATCACTTGACGATCAGTATTGGTTTGGTTGTGTCCCTGTAACTTGGCAGTTCAGCAAAAGAGACAGAATAAGTACCAGTTGGGAAGCAAACTTTTTATGATAGCAGCCATGCCTCCACATGCACATGTGCAACAGGCCTCTTTCAGTTTTTATTTACCCAACTCTGACTCACAAGGCATTGGTTGACCTGGTGCTATAATAGAAGACGCTGCACAGTTGGGCTGAGACAACATGGTTGGGAAGCTAGCCATTCCTGTGTCTTGAAAATGACTGAGTAAACCAGGGGTCCCCAAACTTTTTAGACCATTGGCCTCTTCACGGAATCCTCAACCCATTTATCAACCCCCAGGCATGTACAAGAAAATAAATAATAATAATAATAATAATTAAGTAGATGTGCATTTATTGACCCCTTGAATAGTCCCGTCGACTCCCAGGGTTTGATATCAACCACTGTGGAGACCCTTGGAGTAAACCTTTCAGGGTGGTGTCCCTTATGACCTCACACCAAACAGCTAAGGCAACTAACAGAATAATAGGACATGGTTGTAGTGTAACTAATATGCTCACTCTTGTTTGGTTATGTTCTTATCAGATGGGTGCACGTCTGCACCTAAACGAGATGGTCTGTAAACGAGTGATAATGAGTTCCAGTTTCATTATGTTAGACTAAGATAACCAACAACAACATGATGTGAATAAGTTGGATGAATTACTGCTTAAATATGCCATGAATTATGAACTCGAGACCATTATATTCGTATTTTCGTTTTAGTATATGCTGTGCTGTTACTATGAAATGGTACTTAAGTGTTTTGAGTTAAAACTTCTCTTGAAGCAACCAGCTTTCTATTTAAAAAAAAGTGTGTGTGTGGGGTGGGGTTTAAACATAAATATGTGCTTGAGTGGGTGGAGTCCTCTATCAGTCCCCTTTGGCAAAGGGGATTGATATTTTATTGGATAATGTACTTATTTGGTGTGAATTGCTATTAGCTCCAGTAATAGATAAAATATCAGCTTTGTGTATGTGTGTGTGTTTCCCAGCTAGATAGATTAAAACAAGTGGATTAATGCCTCTTAATAATAACACAAGTATCTGATTCTGTGATTGGTGGTGGTGGTAGTTTCATATATCTCTACCCCTATACCTCTTCGATTTGGGGGAAAGAGAAATAAATCTAAACAAGTGTTCGGCTGCTGCTGCTACTACTACTACTGATGATGATGATTTCTTTTATTTGTCATTGGTGCGAAGGATGAGGGGGACAATACAAAGACAGACATAAGGTGTTGAGGTTTAATAATAATAATAATAATAATCTTATTTGTGTTCATGTATCTGTGTGTTATTTCTTGAAAAGAAACCTGTTACAATTGTGATCTGCAAGTTGTTCTGAGAACTATTCTTCACCTAATTTTCTATTTTGGGAAAGTTTATTTTTAAAATAGCTTGAAACAGAGGAATAAGGCCACCTGAACTATTTTAGTCATAAAGAAACTATTGGATACTGACCCACAGTCTTACAGGTTAAATTATGAAGCTTTTTGTTGGTCTTTCTTTTCATTCTCTATTTATAGAGAATAGATACAGGTGTGACCTTGGGGTAAGAAATCTACTTCCCAGCCACATGGTTTCGGGTTTTCAGTCTCACTTTGTGGCACCTTGGACAATGTCTTCTCCTATAGCCACCACCACCACCACCACTTGTGAATGGATTTGGTAGTTGGAAAGTGAAAAAAAAAGCCATTTTGTGTGTGTGTGAGAATGTATTTGTCCTCCAACATTCTTTAACAACCAGTGTTGGTTTGTATACATCCTATAACTTAGCAGTTTGGTATGAGACCAATAGGATGAGTTCTAGGGGTGACTCAGCCAACTAAAGTCCTTCAAGGTGGTGTCTGAACTGTGTGGCACTCAGGGCAAATGTCTTCTACTAAAGCCTTGTGAGTAAACTTGGTAGATGGAAGGGGGAGGAAGCCTGTTTGTGTGTGTGTCCCCGTCCATCCATGTCCGTGCCTTTGTCCCCTGGTTTTGACATCATGTGATCGTTGTAAAAGAGCATCACAATCGAACAAGCAGTTTTGTTCATTTGCAGTCTTTTGTGAAGAATATGTCTGGCCATGAGGGAAATATTACTTAGCTTAGAAACAGATGAGGTTTAGCAACAGGATGAGCCTTCAGCTGTAGAAACTCTGCCTCAACAAATTCCATCCCTGACCCATGCAAACCTGGATAAGGGAATGTTAAAGCAATGACGATGATGATGCTAAAACATTGTTTTACATCTGGATATTCCTCTCCTTATTTCTCTTCTGTTTATCAAATTAAGGATTTTATTATCCCACTTTCTTTGAAAGCCCTGAGCTACAGGACAGTTTGTTGACAGAATCATCACCAATGTGTGCTGTCTTACTCAGTGCTATTTTCATGTGTGCACAAAACGTAAACATTTATGTATACACACATGCATACTTGCATATGATGGGCTTCCTCCAGTTTCTATCTATCATATTTCACTCACAAACCACAACCGAAGTAGAGGACAACAGCTGACTGTCACAGTGCAGTGGGAGCTAACTCTAAACTTTGTGGTTCTGAAGGGCACTTCTTAACCACACAGCCAGCCTGCACCTATGGATTTTATATCTAGATTTTTAATACTAGGCGCAGGAGTGGTTGTGTAGTAAGAAGCATGCTGCCCAACCACATGGTTCCGGGTTCAGTCCCACTGCGTGGCACCTTGGGCAAGTGTCTTCTACTATAGCCTCAAGCTGACCAAAGCTTTGTGAATGAATTTAGTTGACAGAAACTGAAATAAGTCCATCAGATATGTGTGTGTGTATAATGTATTTGTGTGTCTGTATTTGTCCCCCACCATCGCTTTGACAACCAATGTTGATGTGTTTACGTCCCCATAACTTAGCAGTTTGGCAAAAGAGACCAATAGGATAAGTACTAGGCTTACAAAGAATAAATCCTGGGGGCGATTTGTTTGACTAAAGGCAGTGCTCTAGCATGGCTGCAGTCAAGTGACTGAAACAAGTAAAAGAGTTAAAGAATCAAAATATTTGATCAGTAAAAATGTTGGGTTTAGTAGCAGTGTAACCTGTTCTATAGCAGAATCTATTCTGTAGTATAGTCTACTGTTATATTGTGCCATTTTCACTCTATGGGGCAAAAAGCTTGGTCTATGTATGCAGCAGTGGAGAAGATAGAAGCCTTTGAGATGTGAATCTTTTGTAGATTGGACAGAACAAGCTGGGAAGTCAGGGTAACAAACACTGAAGTATTTAGAAAAACGAAAAGTCCAAGGACACCTTTTGTTGAGAATCAAGTCTACAAAGCTCTCCTATTTTGGACACACATTGCACCTGGAGCCACTGCCCAAGACCATCCTGACAGGAATTGTAGAGGTAAAGAAAGCAAGAGGTCCTTGAAGATGTATGTGAACTGACAACATCAAAAACCAGTGCCTGGCTGATTGTCTGCATGCAGCAACACAAAGGGAATGGGGGTGGGTGGGGGAGTCTTGGCAGTTGACCTCTCTGATATATGGCTGAGTATACTCTATAGATGTCATTGTTTAGGCATTGAACTCTTATCTTGTTTTAGTTCTAGTTCTTTCTGTGTTTTTTTTCCTCCTTTTTTGAGATAAGTGATGGTTTGTAATTTCACATCAATCCTTTTTTTCTTTCTTTCGTATCATGCTTACATGCTTATCTGAGTTCATTTAATATGTACAAGCATACACCAAGTAATCTTAACAAATAAAACTGATTTTTAGCCCAGCTTTTGAATTTGATTGAGAACAGTTTCAGAAGCGAACTGATGTGTGGCGATGGGGATGGTGGTGGTGGTAATCTGCTTGCAATTGGAAAATTTAACATTACAGCATGTAGCGTGAATGTATGCCAAGCATAGATTATTTGAGTGTGTTGTGGAGTCTCTCTATGAATGGCGTTAGCTGTGATTGATTTGCGAGAGAGGGAGATCTGAAATATAGGTGAGGTTGAGAAAGGATTATGAAAGAAATGTGTTATGAGAATGTAATGTCAGATGGGATGGGAATTAGGATAATTGGAGTGGCTATGAATGTGATGGGCATTGCTTGCCATCGGAGTATACAGGCTGTTGTTGCTTTGTCTCAGGCCAGCCCTGATTGAGCAGACATATTCAAAGGCATTCCAGTTGTGACCATCCCATCATTGTAGAAATATGTTAGGCAACATTCGTTCTGTGTGACCTTTCATTAGTTAAAATTGTTGGGTGGGATTTGGGGGGAATTTGGTTTCTATTTCTAGCATGTTGAGTGGCAGCATGGAGGCTTGACCAATGGCTTGAGAATTTGTGTGATACAATATGGTAAGTGGTAGCTGCATACGCATATGATGAAGATGGTTAGTAATCAGATGTGAGATGAGCTGCAGTAGGGTGAATGGGTGTATAAAAGAAATATTGGTAGAGATCTCAGTGCCATAACATGGTCACATCTGACTGAATGGAATCAATGGAAGAATAATTACAACTGAGAAGCTATAAAATGTTTTCCTCTATGTGGTATGGTTGAATGATTAGCATGTGATATGTTGACTGTAATTTTGAGGAACTTAGTTAAACATAAATTGCTATATAACCAGCCCGTTTAAGAGTACCTTTCAATCATTGGACAATAAACTATGCTTGCGAAGACCTGTTGAGGCAAGTGAAATTGCTGTCATGGCCAATGGTAGTACCACCTGATTGGCACCTGTGCCAGTGGAACGTTAAAAGCACCATTTGAGTGTGGCCAATGCCATTACTGCCTGAGTGGCACGTAAAAGCACCCACTACACTATCGGAGTGGTTGACGTTAGAAAGGGCATCCAGCTGTAGAAACTTTGCCAGATCAGATTGGAGTCTGGTGCAGCCTTCTGGCATACCAGCCCTCAGTCAAACTGTCCAACCCATGCCAGCATGGAAAGCAGATGTTAAACAATGTTGATGATTTAAGGAATATAGGGCTGGTTTCTCTGGCATATATATTCTTCCCAGGTCAAGATGCCAGTCGCAGAATTACTAATTTTTACCAGCTGAGTGAACTGGAGTGACGTGAGATTAAGTGTTTTACTACAATCCAGGAATCAAAACCACCATCTTACAAGCATGAGTCCAACACCCTAACCACTAAGCTCCACATGGATTATCATCCATTCTTCTTCCAGTATAGGGAATTGGTTACTTTGTGTGTGTGTCTTTGTTGCTATTTGTCCCACCACCACTTGACAAACCAGTGTGGGCTTGAGAAAGGAGACCAATAGAATAAGTAATCAGACTTCAAAAGTATACACTGGGGCTGATCTGTTCAACTAGAAGCTTTCAAGGCTGCCGTCCAATGACTAAAACAAGCAGAAGAGATAAAAGATAGGGGGTTAAAGAAGTTAGAGGCTTAATTTTTACCAACAGATCTCCTTTCCTGATGACATACTAATTTGCGCTTCCTCATAATTTGATTCGCCTCTATTATGCCTGCCACCCGTCTTCTCAAATTGGTTAGTACCGTTATGAATGTTTCTTTTCCTTTCCTTTTTTTCTCTCTTTTCTCTGATATTTTATCTCCACAGGAAAATTCGGCAACCGCAAATGAGCCAAGAAAAGCATTTATATAGTGCGTAATTTGGGAGGAGGGAATGACAGACACTGTGTTTGGTGTAATGTCAACTAGCAGGCAGTAGTTATATTTGTGTGTGTGTGTGCTTGGATTCCATACGTTGTGCCAATTATTCTTTTGTCTCTGAAAATTGGTGTTTGTAATATCTTGTATTATTTTGGTTTTAGAGTTAGGGGTTTTTTTTTTGTTGTTATAATTTATTAGCCATATTTATCTTTTTGTCTTTTACTTGCTGCAGTCATTGGACTGCAGCCGTTCTGGAGTGTCACCTTGAAGAGTTTAGTCAAACAAATCAACCCCAGTAATTGTTTATTTTCTTTCTCAGTCTGGTACTTGGCCGATTGGTCTCTGTTGCCAAGCTGCTAAGTCATGGGGCTATAAACAAACCAACACCAGTTGTCAAGTGAGATATGGGGGACAGACAGACATGTACGCACGCATAGGTTTCCTTCTACCAACTCCACTCACAAGACATTGGTCTACTAAGGCTGTTGTATGAGACACTTCCCCAAAGTGCTATGTAGTAGAAGTGAACTTGCAAACCAAACTTCTTAACCACACAGCCATGCCTACCTTTTTTTGGTTCATAGTTAATGATGCATAAAGGGAGATAATCCTACTTCCTAATGAGAGAATTGTAAGATAAAAAAGGTTAATGGTTTCTGTACTCTTTGAGTTATAAAGTAAAGCAAACAAGATAATCAAATCTCGTTGATTATTTATGTCCTTTGATATTTGTGTTCTGCTATAATTAAATTCAATCTTGGCAAGTTCTTCCAATTACATTTGTGTCAGTTTGGTAAATTTGAGGTAAACATATTAATATGAACATGAGATCCTTGGAAATTGTATGTTTTATAAGTTTTCTCTTATTTTATCACATAAATTTATAAATCTTAATAAACTCCTGCTGAGTAGATGTGCTAAGCAGTGACCGAGAAGAAAATAAGCTTGAAACCGGTTCTAATGTCTGAGAGATGTTGGAACTCATAAAAAGTTTTATCACTACAGTTTGTTTATGAAGAAATATTCTTACTGGAGACAAAAATCCATGGCAAGTTCAGAGCTTTTCTTCCCCACCTGTCAGGCTGGTGGCTACCTGTATTTCAAAGTAGTTAGCTGCTCATCAGTGCCGGATACCATATTGAGGCAATTCTGAACTGATAAAGAAATTGCATTTCTCTAACATTGTTTTGTTATGCTGAAGATTTATTTTTTCTTTCTTGATAATGAACCAGATAACAGATTGAGGTTATTGATAGAAATTAGGATTTAGAACAACTTTCAGTGTCAGTAGCAGCAGTATGATAAATTCTGGTTTTCTCCTGATGTAGAATGGTTCACCAGTTCATCGACTGGTCTGACTCACAGCTGAGATAGTTTCTTTCAACCTGCTCTCTCTCTCTCTCTCTCACTCACTCACTCACTCACTCACACACACAGCCATGTGTTCTTCAGCAAGACACTTGTTCCTGTCCTTCTATCATACTTTCACCTCTTTCAGTACTACAACTCATTTGAGAGATCTTCTCTTAAAAGCACTTGGTGACCTCACCAATCCTGGTGCCACATAAAAAAAGTACTCAGCATCCTCTGTAAATTGATATTAGAAAGGGCATCTGGCTGTTGAAACCATGCCAAAGCAGGCATTGGAGCTCAGTGTTGTCCTCTGGTTTGTTGGTTTCTCTTGAATCATATCATCGTAGAAAAAGGAACTTTAAATGATGATGTTGCCAGTATCTTTATTGTTGAAAATGCCCCCCCCCCTCTTTTTTTTTTTACCTGCAAATACTGCCGAAGCCCCTCTTATATGCAAGACTATGGCAGGGCTCTTGTGCAGTTGCCTTATTTCAAAACATACAGTCAAAACAAATCAGCCCCAGCACTTATTTGGTGAAACATGTAAAGTATAATGTGGTGAATATGCTCTTTACTTGGTTCCAATATGGGTTCTTCATCATGTAGAAAATTAATAGACTCTAATATATGGTTGCTCTACAGGAATTCTTCTTGGAAAGGTTATGCATCGGTGACTGCCACCAACGTTTATAGGTTTTACAAAAGACAACTTCAAACTGGTTCAAATTCACAATTGGACAGAGCTTTCTGTACAATGTGACACTTACACGTGTGTGTGTGTGTGTGTGTGTGTGTGTGTGTGTGTAAACGAATGATTAAAAAAGCAGATAAGGAAAAGTGGGCGTAAAAGGTATGTTTACATGGAAAGTTACATATATAAATAAATGAATGATGTAATCAAGTCTTATCTTTACAGCTGTTTCGGATAAACAATGATCACAGTGCTATAGCCATGTAATAGGGCTCAATAACAGAGTAGGTGTACAAATTAATACAGTTTTAGAGATTCATGAGTGAAATCAGGTTATCCTCATCAGAAGACTTCACTGAGCAGCATAACTTGATTTAGCATTCTTCTACACACACACACACACACACAGAGGAGGTGTGTGTTGTTTTCCCTTAAATGTGATTCTTTTTTTTAACTTGTTTCAGTCATTTGACTGTGCCCATGCTGGAGTACCACCTTTAGTCGGACAAATCGGCCCTAGTACTTATTTTGTTACTTACTTTAGCTGAATCGCTAAGTGACGGGGACGTAAGCACACCATCGATTGTCAAACAACGGTGGGGGACAATCACAGGCACAAATAACAAATACATACATATATATACATATATATACACACAATGAGCTTCTTTCAGTTTCCATCTACCAAATCCACTCACAAGGCTTTGGTCGGCCCAAGGCTATAGTAGAAGATACTTGCCTAAGGTGCCACGCAGTGGAACTGAACTCAGAACCATGTGGTTGGGAAGCAAGCTTCTTACCACACAGCCACTCCTGTGCTTGTTTAATATTGAAGTTCCTGGGAAAAGAATGATGTAAAGCTTCATAAATGACTCTAAGCCCTCGAATCTCTTATGTAGCTTTACAGCCAATAAAGAAATGTGTGTGTGTGTGTGTGTGCATTTATGTGCATTTATGCCTTATATTAAAGGGAATGGGATTATGGACTTGCGCCTAAAAATGTGGAATCCACATTCTTACCAATTGTACACAACATGATGTGTATACTCAACTGTAAAGTTGATCACACAAATATTTAGACATGGGTCTGTAATAATATTCATTCTCTCTGTAGCACAAGCTGTTAATTTTTCCAAGTTTCATAGATTTTGTTGAATATTTTAATTTTAATTATTAGAGATTCTTGTTCATTTTTAGTTTGATGTTTGAAACTTTTTTATTGATTCTTGAAAATATTAACAAAACATGGAAAAACAAAACAAAAACAGAACTGATATAGGTGCTAATTAATAATCATCATTATTATCATAGAAATGAAATGGAAGCAAATTGGAAATGGCAAATCACCTCTAGGTCGTCCCATAGGATGCCCCTTTCTAGGGGCTTCAGTTACGCATACTATAGGAGTCACAGGGCGCTGCTCCATGTGGTCCTGCAGTTTCCATCTAACTAGGAATATTAGGGTCTTATCCATTGTCTTATATTCAAGATCCTCTGCATGACATCCTGTGAGTTCAAAGCCAGGAATCTGATCTGTTAGGTCCCCTGCCGATAACTAAATCCACACCCTGCTGCTGACGCTTCGATTTATTGTTGTTACGGTTTTGTCTGTCTCCTACCCTTCAACCTGGCCTGGTAAGACCTGCCTGAAGATTTCTCTCCCTCCAGCATAGCTCTCTGGGTCAAGCACACAGGCACTTCACTGTGACAAGGTCCTTGTTGAATTGGCCGTTGACTACACAGTAGTTCTTCCGCCCTTTTAACAGGTCTTATTTTCCATTCCGCAGTGTGTCCAACAATCACCCTCCTCACCAAGCAAGCTTGATAGAGTTGCTAGTTTAGTTGCTGACGACCCGACCATGTAACAGGTTGTACTGGATTACATGTTACTAGTAGCACTCAAGTGTGACCTGACTGAAATGACAAATAAACAGCTTTGTATTTCTAAATTATATGCATTGAGTTATTAGAAAGAAAAAGAGGGGAAAAAAAATCAACCAAAATGTAAACACTGTTAAAATGAAAAATATGCAAATTGAGTCCTGTGTTAACCAAGAGACAACCAATATATATATATCTTATATTTGTGTATAATAAATAAACCATGTAAAACAGTATTGTTATGCTCACTTAACACCGTCCACATAGTTGAAATATTTTCTGTTTGATGTTTTCAGATACGTGAGACATGTTTTGGAAGTTCAATCTTGCCTCTACTCACATTGACTCTTTACTTGAAAAAGAGGTAGGTCCCTGTTTACATTCATTACGTTCACATTTGATCTGGGCCCAGATTATTCTTTGTCTCTAACTTCCGATCGGAAGTATTTTCTCATTCTTTGGTGTTTCCGTTCTTCAATAAAATGCAGGTATGACTGGGTTGTGAAGAAGTTCGCTTTGCAACCTTGTGGTTTTCCGATCCAGTCCCACTGAATAACACCTTGGGCAAATGTCTTTTACTATAGCCCCTGGCTGACCAACACCTTGTGAGTGAATTTGCTACATGGAAACTGTGAGGAAGCCTGTCAGTATATGTGTGTGTGTGTGTTTATAGCCTCATCATCACCTGGCAACAAGTGTTGGTTTATTTACACCCCTGTAACTTGGCAGTTTGGAAAAAGACCAGGCTTATAAAAAAAAAAAAAACTTTCTTTTTAAATATGTACTTGGGGCTGTTTATTCAACTAAACCCTTTAAGCCAGTGCTCTAGCATGGCTACAGTCCAATGACTAACAAATAAAAAGAAAGAGAAAACGGTAACAAGGTAATGATTTTAACAGATGCAAATATTTACCATAATGCACTCAGAAAATATATCAAAATATAAATTTAAATTAAGATATAAATATAAATATAAATTTTAATTAAGATATAAATATAAATATAAATTTTAATTAAGATATAAATTTCAATATAAATTTTAATTAAGATATAAATTTAAATATAAATTTAAGCGTCGCCTTACTGGCACTTGTGCTGGTGGCACGTGTAAAAACATTTGAGCGAGGTCGTTGCCAGTACCACCTGACTGGCCCCCATGCCGGTGGCACGTAAAAGCACCCACTACACTTTCGGAGTGGTTGGCTTTAGGAAGGGCATCCAGCTGTAGAAACTCTCCCAGATCAAGATTGGAGCCTGGTACAGCCATCTGGTTCGCCAGCCCTCAGTCAAAATCGTCCAACCCATGCTAGCATGGAAAGTAGACGTTAAACAATAATGATGATAAAGATCTAAATCTTGTTCAGTTTGCAGTTATGCTCTACCAGACGTGTTTCAAAGCCATTTTGTTTTACACCTAAATGAAATTAAATGCTTTCTAGGCCTCTGTCTGTGACCAGTAAAGTCTCACAGGCAAAGCATTCAGTTGTGAAATCAGTTTTCTCAAGTGTTTGTGCAACAGACCAAGCTTCACACTATTGTGTCAGGGCAGACTTAGTACTACACCTATGGTTATATCATCATCAGCACTGTCTTACTGTCTGATTTTCCTTGCTTGCTTGCGTCTGATGGCCTTAATTAAGGCAGATTTTCTACGTCCAGCCACCCTCCCTGTCTAATATTTCCCCATGGCTAGACATGTTCTCACAGAATGTTGGAATTGAATGACACTGCTTGTATGACAGTGACACTTGTTTACAACTATCCCAGTGTCAAAACAAAGAGACACAAACATACACTCACACAGTTACTCATACACATGTATATATATATATATATATGACAGGCTTCTTTCAGTTTTCGCCTATCTGATCCAATCACAAGACTTGGGTCAACAAGGGGCTCAGTATGCTGCACAGTGGGACTGAACCAGAAAGCATCGGGTTGGAAAGCAAGCTTCTTAGCCATAAAACCATACCTGCATCTCAAAAACGAAACTGCCAGGAATCTATGGAAATGTTGATCAAACCAGTATAGTAAAATGGTGTTGGACGCAGATGCCGGAATGGCTTTGTGGCCGAGAAGTTTGCTTTCAACCACATGGTTTCAGGTTCAGTCCCATTGTGTGGCACTTTGGACAAATGTCTTCTACTATAGTAGATTTTAAGTGACCTATAAACTTGTGTAGGTTTAAAATGTTTACCTTCTGTATAATGGAAATTACTGTTTTATACACACACACACACATATATATGGTGCAGCCTTCTGGCTCACCAGCCCTCAGTCAAACCGTCCAACCCATGCCAGTATGGAAAGCGGATGTTAAACGACAATGATGATGATGACATACACATATATACATACACTGTATTTTAACATTTTATAAAGAAGCCCCTAATTTTGGGGGCTTAAAATTTTGAAAAAAAAAGCTTTTGTAAGGAATTATAATACTATCCATGTATAAGAAACTCCCATATTTTTTAACCTAATTTTTGACAAAAAAGGGTTCCCTATACACGTTAAAATACAGTATATAAAAACAAAAGATGTTCATATTAAGTTGGATATAAAGGTTATCTTTTGGTATTAACACTGCTTCCATCACTAAGAGTTTATATATATATAAAACTGAGAATGTGTGTCTGTATGTGTGCATCACTAAAACTCAAGAACTAGCCAACCAATTTCATTCAAATTTTACACAAGCCTTACTTAGGGTCCATGCAGTGTCAATTTCTTGCCTAATGCGAGCCTGGAGCAATCTCTTATCTCTTACACTATTTCAGTATTACATGTCAAAAGTGAAACAATAGCATCTCTATTGTAATGTGAGATAATACTTTCAGTTTTAATAATTTAACTATTAATACTGAAACTACTAAAAGTGAAATTATTATCTCACATATATACATGCATATATATATATATCATCATCGTTTAATGTCCGTTTTCCGTGCTAGCAGGGGTTGGACAGTTCGACTGGGGTCTGGGAAGCCAGGAGGCTGCACAGTCATATGACCGAAACAAGTAAAAGAGTAAAAAGAGTATCTATATCTTCAGTGTGGTTTATTGTAAACTATTTAATTTTTCTGATTGACTTGGTGCTAAGCAACCACAACAACATCAATGTAAACCATTTAAGAGAGAACAGAATCAAATGAATGAACCGACAAAATTGTCAACAAACAGCCTGAACTGGAAACTCTGCCTCTAAATATCTCATTTCTTAAAATATGATACTATCATATTTCATAATTTGTTGTGTGTTTTTGTTTGAGGTCATGCTGGTAGTGGGAACATGAACCAATAAATGGAGAGAGGGAGAGAGAGAGAGAGAGAGAGAGTGAGTGAGTGAGTGATAGTTGGAGACATTAAATTTAACTGAGAAAACAGGAGAATTTTCAGTTTCAAAGGAAGCAATTCTTTTACTTTTCTGATCCAAAAACACTTTCAAATCACAAAGTGAAAGTGGATTATTTCATATTTAAGCATCAGTGAAATTAAAATGAACATTTAACTGATTTCTCTGTATATTAACAAAAAGCCAAATGATTTATTATAAAAGCTCCTCGTAACTTATGAAATAAAAATGATTGTGATTTACTTCTATCTGTAATGGTCAAATTATTTTTACTAATATTAAAATATGAAAGCAATAATAAGATGATTTATGCTTTGTCTATTTTGTACCAAGAGTTACAAAGATCTGGATGTGGGCTTAACTTTCACTATGTGATCTTAAAATGAAAGATCACCAATAAATGTATTTATGGTAAATTTTGTGGGAAATGAATTTTCACCCAATTTCATAGTTTATATTTAAAGACGGAAAAGAATAGAGAACAAAATACACTCTTATTTCCGACAGATGCACAATTTTCTACCATTAATAAAACAGTCATCATTTAAGATGACTCAGTTATGTTTAATTAGAAACACTAACTGATGTTTATGTTCTAACGATATTAACACTAATGTCACATGAACAGAAGTCCAGTTTGAACCTTTAGCACTTTGCATTTTCTCTAGAATTGTTGCCCTTGCCACTGCTCTGCAACAAGACAGAAAACTCTTTTGGTGATTTGATGCACCTACCGTGTGCTAAAAGTTGATAATATAGCTCTGGGCTGCTCTTAATGTACTTACCAATGTGTAGTTAATTTTTCTTCAAACAACAAACTAGTGTTTGCAAACTGCAGTGGCTGCATATTTGTATGAACCCATGAGCAAAACCTTCCTTCAGTAGCTAGACATGTTTGGAAATGGCAACTAATTCTCCTTCATATTGCATGCTTCTTACTTATTTAATATTCAGTCATCACATGTCTGCTAGTTAGACAAAAAAGATCACTGTTTAAACAGATTGCAATCCTGGAAAATAAAAATTTCCAGTTCAACCTGGATATATTTATTGCCTCACTAATTTTTATTCCCTTTTTCTTCAAAAGTTATGAAAATAAAAGTTTATTTTTTTTTAGAAAATGGTTAGCAAATGGGTGGCTGTTGCAAAATTCAGTCAGAAATATTTTTTTATTAATAGAAAAAAATTTTAACTAAACATGTTTTATTTTAATTAAAAATGTAATAAATTAAAGCAACAGTATAAATTTCAGAGTGGGAAAGTATTTTAGACTGTTTTATCTCCTGTTACATCCTTGATTTCATGGAACATTAATTGTGTAAGTTTCCTTTAATTAAAGGGCAAAAATGGATTGCATTAAATTCTCATGTTCGCACAAAATTTCTTTAAAAAACTGGGAGAACAACACATATTCATCTTTACCATTTTTATGTTCTGTGTTGGCATGAGTTGGGTGGGTCATTGCTACTTTCATAGATGGGTTTAAGGACCACATTTCATTTATTTCTTTTCTTTTTTTTTGGTTCAGTTTATACATTTAGATGCCTTTCTTAACAACAGTCACTTTATTTTATACACAAATGAATATGGTCTGTGCTGTAATTGACTTTGTTTTATTAGTATACATACCATTACTGTTACCAGCGTAAATAAACCTAACATTTGACTGAACTGAATGCTAAAGGGTTAAACAGGATTGCTGTTACTGCATTGACACTGTATTCTAACCCTAGGCCCTGTACTGACATGTGGTATAGCCATAGGTACCAAACTGGTACTCTGGCTATAACTCTGTGCTTTATTTAAACTGATGTTTAAACTTTAATTTTTCAGGATGTTACCTTACAAGAACTTCTTGACGAAGATGATATTCTTCAAGAATGTAAAGCCAGACATAAAAAGCTTATTGACTTGTAAGTATTCTTTTTTTTTTTTTTTTTTTGGGTGCTTGTAAAGAAGAAGAGAGAGAGAAAACTATTGGCTGGGGATAAAGTGTGGGCAATAAAGAAATAAGTAACCTTGGGCCAACCAAAGCCTTGTGAGAGGATTCGGTAGACTGAAACTGAAAGAAGCCCATTGTGTGTGCGTGTGTGTGTGTGTGTGTCTATGTTTGTTCTCCCCTGCACCACTTGATAATTGGTGTTGGTATGTTTATGTCCCCATAACTTAGTGGTGTGGCAAAAGGGACCAAGTCCTCGGGTTAATATGTTTGGCTAAAACCCTTCAAGGCAGTGCTCCAGCATGGCCGCAGTCAAATGACTGGACCAACCAAGTAAAAGAACAAAACCTGCATCTAAACATCATTGTGTAGTGAGGCAGATTTTCTGTGGTTGGTTGTCGCTCCTTGTTTCTTAGCAAAGTCCATACTTCTCAATGACCAAATATCTTTTCAAGGAAGGCTTCCAATGAACGACATCGTTTGTATGATGGTGATGCTCATTTACAACCATAATGTCAAGACAAGGGCACGCACCCACGCGCATGTATGTATGAAACGCAAAAAGGGGAATAGGAAATTATATATTTTTAATTCATAATATACAATCCATAATTTGCCTCCGCACCTTTCAGAATAGCCAGTGTTACGTAAGGCAATGATGCGTTAATTCTGCCCATTGATTCATATTTACTCAACAATAGTATTACGTAAATCGAGAAAATCAATGTTAGCACGTCCTCTTCGAAGCAGCTGCACTCAAGAAATTGTGTTTTGTGTGTGTGTGTGTGTAGGCTTGGCTGTGTGGTAAGAAGCTTGCTTTTCAACCATATGGTTCCAGGTTCAATACCACTACAGGGCACCTTGGCAAGTGTGTTCTACTATTGCTCGGGACCAACCAAAGCCTTGTGAGTGGATTTGGTAGATGGAAACTGAAAGAAGCCCATCGTGTGTTTGTGTGTGTGTGTCTTTGTCCCCCCCCCCCCAGCACTGCTTGACAACTGGTGTTGGTGTGTTTATATCCCAATAACTTAGTTGATTGGCAAAAAAGACTGACAGAGTTAGTACTAGGCTTAAGATATAAGTCCTCGGGTTCATTTGTTCAACTTAAAGGCCCATCAAGGTGGTGCTCCAGCATGGCCACTTTCAGTTTTTATCCACCAAACCCACTCACATAGCTTTTGATTAACCCAGGCAACAGTAGAAGACACTTGCCCAAGGTGTCATACAGTATGGTTGAACCTGAGAGTGCAAAGCAAGCTTCTTAACTACGCAGCCAAACCTGAACCTCAGTAAATATAAATTCCACCTAAACCTTGCTTTTACACATTCAGGTCAACTGGTCTGAGTTCTCAGTTGATCTCTATATTTCCTATAACAAGCTCTTATCTTACAAAGTCTCAGCAACCTTCTTGAGAATTCTATCTTCTATCAATCAGTTTCTGCTAAAAATCAATAATTTTTTAATAACACAAATGAGACGTTCCAAACAGCAGCTTAATAAGGACAAAGATGTGTTACCAAATACTTGATTACTTCAAAAATGAATCAAAACGAGGGCAGTGTGTTTCGACAGATATATGGTAACAAAAGGGTTAATCCTATCCTAGTAAGGGTGATTCAGGGTGATCCCCATCTGTATGTGCTGTGATGATGTGATCTAACAGGAAGCTTACATACTGAGAGACCGGAGGTGGATGGAGTCTGTTTGGCATGTAAATTCATAAAACAACATCACATATTAAGTCCTGGTTTCCTTTAAGATATTACATTGAAACTCAGAAGGTTTTAACCCTTTAGTATTTAAACCGGCCATATCCGGCCAAAATATTTAATCTGTTTTATGTTCAAACTGACCAGATCCAGGCTCTCACACCTACCCTACAATGTTATTCTACATTAAGTAATTACACCATCAAGATCTTGAAGATATGAGATAATGCATGATTAATTCAAATCAATGGGAATCAATAGGCATTATGTTTGATTGAATAATCTGAACACTAAAGGGTTAAGGGAGTTTGGAAGAGTTTACAAAATTGCTATATTCTCTTGAATGGTATTATTTCTGTTCACTTTATTTTTGTGACATTTCTATTTGAAATACTTCATTATTTATCATCTTTTACTTTCTTTCTAAATGACCTTATATGTCCACTTACTCATGTGTTGGTTATTGCTTCTTATTTCAGTCTTATCCGTCCGGATAACTTAAGAGAAATGGTCAATATGGTTACTGAAGAACCATCTGAAGATATTGAAGAGAAACAGCGTTATAGGTAAATTCCGCTTTTCGTTATGATGTGAATTTGTACGCCACAGTTGCAGGTATTTCAGATGAATTTGGACAGAGCGCTTAATTTTATATGCTTAATTAATTCTCATTATCAGTCTATCAACAAATGCCCCAAACTTCTAATCAACTATTTAATCAGTAATTGATTCTAATTAATGCTTTGTTTCTTTGTCCAAAAGGTACCCAAATACATGCTGTGAAGTATTGACATGTGATGTAACTCAGATCAATGACTGCCTAACCGGAGATAGTGTTTATATAAACAAATTATATGGGTTCTTGGAGATGAAGGGCCCTCTTAATCCCTTATTGGCTAGCTTTGTCAGTAAAGTGATAGGTCTTCTTACAGTGAAAAAAAGTGAGATGGTGAGTATTGTTGCATTTGAAGATCTCCATTCATGTTTGCTTTGCATAAATACACTTAACATATTATTGTAGTTGGTTAATGGATGAGATGTTGTGAAGTAGAGCCTTATTAGGTTGGTACAACATTTGCAAATTCCATGTACTCTTTTACTTGTTTCAGTCATTTGACTGTGGCCATGCTGGAGCACTGCCTTTAGTCGAGCAAATCGACCCCGGGACTTATTCTTTGTAAGCCCAGTACTTATTCTATCGGTCTCTTTTGCCAAACTGCTAAGTGACGGGGACGTAAACACACCAGCATCGGTTGTCAAGCAATGCTAGGGAACAAACACAGACACACACACACACATATATATATATATATATATATATAATATATATATATATATATATATATATATATATATATATATATACATATATATACATATATACGACAGGCTTCTTTCAGTTTCTGTCTACCAAATCCACTCACAAGGCATTGGTCGGCCCGGGGCTATAGCAGAAGACACTTGCCCAAGGTGCCACACAGTGGGACTGAACCCGGAACCATGTGGTTGGTTAGCAAGCTACTTACCACACAGACACTCCTGCTCTGTATATCATCATCATTTTAATGTCCACTTTCCTATGCTTGCATGGATTGAACAGAGTTTATTGAGGCAGATTTTTTTTATGGCTGATGCTCTTTCTGTCACCAACCCTCGCCTGTTTCTAATCTTCCATGAAAACATGTTTTGACCATGGGGTAAATATTACTTTACCTGGAAACAGATGTGGGTTGCCAACAGGAAGAGCATTCGACTCTAGAAAATTCACCTCAACAAATTCCATCCAACCCTTGTGAGCAGAGAAAGTGGATGCTGAAATGATGGTGGATTAGTTACTCAGATGCCTTTAAACACTTCACCACTACCAACACGTATTGAGTTGTTCTAATGCAGTGCTTTTCAACCATTTTGCTGGAGCGGAACCCTAAGGAAACATTCCACTGGCTCGAGGAACCCCTGTGCAATAATTTAATAGTCTTATGCACACATATCTGCACATGAGAATTAAAAATTACTGCCAATTTTAGCAGTTTTGTAACTTCTTGCAGAACCCCTGGACTGTACTGGCGGAACCCTGGTTGAAAACCATAAACCACAACACATGAAAACAACCTGTATAGACTTTGCCAACAGCACAGATTTTTTTTGTGAAGAAAATAGATATTTAGCCTCTAACACACACACACACACACACTATACTCACTCTCAATATATATTTGCCAATTGAAACTAATCCAGCAAATTTTGCGATTTTTTTTTTCTTATTAATTAAAAATTTTTTTTTTCTCCAGATATTTAAATATTTGAAATCAAAATCAGACTTTGTCGGAACCTTACTGACACACATTGGTACATCTGCAATGGTGGATCTCTTGTTACGGTTGATAACCTGTATAGAATCTACAAAACTAAAGTTTGAAATGATAGAGGTAACTCACCTTTTTTCCTTAACCTTATATTATTATTTCCGGCACGTAAAAAGTACCCTCTACACTCGCGGAGTGGTTGGCGTTAGGAAGGGCATCCAGTTAGAAACACCACCAGATCAGACTGGGCCTGGTGCAGCCCCTAGCTTCCCAGACCCCGGTCGAACCGTCCAACCCGTGCTAGCGCGGAAAACTGACATTAAACGATGATGATGATGATGATTTCATATATCTTTTGCTTGTTTCAGTGATGGGTCTGTGGCCATACTGGGGCATGCCTCAAAGGATTTAGGCATTAGGAAGAGCATCCAGCTGTAGAAACCATGCCAGTGCAGCTTGGTGTGGCCACTGGCCTTACCATCTCCAGTTAAACTGTCCAACCTATGCCAGCATGGAAAGATGCCACATGAAAGGGGCCGAATCCAAAATACATCTTGGAATCGAACAAACTCAGCTAAATGTACTTCATGACCAGATGAAAGTGTTAGGCAGGGTGACATTTTGAGCTTACTGTCTACGAAAAGGAACTGGGCATGTCTTATGGTGGTACCAATACTGGAGACATCTTACTAGTCATTTGCTGTTTAGGGTGACCCAGGCACTTAAACTTGGTGCTTTCAAAGTGGTTGTAGAAGCATCGTCATTCCTGAAATGGTTTACTGGCAGCTGATGTCAGGTTTACAAACCTATCAGGATGTTGAGTATTCAGAGAGAGAGAGAGAGTCAGAGAATGTGTGTGTGTGTGTGTGTGTAGATGAAAGCTTAGACTTTATCGGAAAATGGAATGAACATTTTTGGCCTTTGTACCTTTATAAAAGACGTGTATGAAATAGTTCCAAGGAATCTAAACTGTGTTGTGGAAAACCATGAGTAATATTTTATCTCTGTCACTTACAATATTAAACTCTCTTGATCCAAATTTTCAAGTGAATTTCAACTGTAAATTTAAAGCCAATGTTTTGTGTCTCTATTTCCTTTTCTCTTCTATTTTTCAGTGGTTGAATGAAGAAAAACTGGTGGAAAGACTCGTGGATCAAGTTGTTCCATCAATTGAAGAAGATGTGAGTTACTTTTAGTTCTCCATTCTGTAGTTTTCCACCTTGGTTGTTTCTCTATTGTAGGTATGTGTGTCTGTGTGTTTCCCCTTTGTATCTACTATGTATATGTGTGTGTGTGTGTGTGTCACTTTGACAGTTGTTTACTTGTGTACCTCTCCTATTTCCATGTGTGTAACTCTCCAATGCGGTGTGGAGTTAGCAGAGACATTGCAGTGTTGGATGGAACACTTTGTGATATTTGTTTCAGCTTCCTTCATTCTGAGGTCATACTTTGCCAAGGTCAGCCTTACCATTCCATCCTTTTGGAGTTGATAAATAAAGTACCAGTCTAGTACACATATGCATAGAAGGAATCAGTCTTAAGCGCTCTCTCTCTTGCCATCTTTCTCTTCCTTCCTCTATACTCTCTGTAGTCACTTCTATTCAAGAGGGATGAGTTCTGTGAATTTTAAAATGTGGAAGACACTGTACGTCATGATGGTGCCCCTACCATTCCATGTAGGGTTGAAGGCCCGAGGCAATACAACACTTCAAACCTGTACTGAAAATCTATAACCACAAACTCTCAGCTTGCAGCAGAAGTTTCTCTTCAATAATACTTTCTCTCATTTTAATTACAAATGGAATAAAATGTTGTGGTGGCTGTTTTGATCTTTTCTGTATTTATGCTTTAATGTAACCATGTCTTGCTGTATGTTAGTAAACTTTAGAGACCAGTATTGTTTGGTATTTTCTTTGTTAAAAGTTCATCTGTTGTCCCTCCCTCCCTCTCCCCCCTCTCTCTCAAATCCCCCCAACCATCAGAAATTATTTAGTTATTTTATATCTTACCTTGACCTTTATTTCTGCTTTATTCTTTCTGGATTCATTGTCTGTGATTTAGGTGTAGACATGGCCATATGGTTGAGATGTTTGTCTTCCAACCCAGCTCTAAAGACAGGGGTTGATTAGTAATAGTTTCACATGGAACCCCAGCTTCACAACCAGCACAATGCTTACACATCAGATTTGAACCAATGTTTTGACTATAATATTGTTACTACTATTGTAGTCTGTGTGTGTATATGTCTATATACCTGTGTGTATTAATCTAGCTGTAACTGTCGCACTTGGTTGATTCGTTCTTTTTTTCTTCTCTTTATCAATGTGCATGACTTTGCAAATAATAATGAGGACAAGCAATACATTGTCATGACCGTGTCTCCACTCATGTTCACCACTTTCTGCGTTCCCCCTTTATCGCCATTGCTTTCCATATGCCATTCTTTCCACACTCTCGTAAACTTAACTTACTCATCCTGTCCAATCCTCTCTATCACATCTCTTATATATAGACTTCTTCACCTATTTCTTTACTACCCACAAGGGGCTACACACAGAGGGGACAAACAAGGACAGACAAACGGATTAAGTTGATTACATCGACCCCAGTGCGTAACTGGTACTTAATTTATCGACCCTGAAAGGCAAAGTTGACCTCGGCGGAATTTGAACTCGGAACGTAATGGCAGACGAAATACCGCTAAGTATTTCGTCTGACGTGCTAACAATTCTGCCAGCTCGCTGCCTTCACTTCTTCACTACCATCTGTTTTCCATTTGGGGTAACCATGTGTCCTCCCTTCAGCAAGACTTCTGACCCTCGATCATCCTCTAACTTCTCATAACCTGATATAAGGCCTCTTCCCTCAATATTACACTCCCTCAGTCAAGTGGGAGGTTTTGTGGTTACTTGGTTGATGCTACTTGTGCCAGTGCCATGTAAAAAAGCACTTAGTACATTTTATAAAACGGTTGGCATCAGGAAGAACATCCAGCCATAGAAATCACACCAAAGCAGGCATTGGAACCTGGCACAGTTCTTTAGCTCGGCAGCTTCTGTGAAATCGACCAACCCATGCCAGCATGGAAAGCACATTAAATGGTGATGTGTTTATATCTGTAAGGTGTTGATGTGATTCAAACGACATGATTAAAATGTCGACACAGTGTCTTTGAAGTTAAATGTGTTTTATACTTGTGCGAGAAACTGATATTAAAGTATGTGATGCCAAAAATGTCAGACTCGTGTAACAGACAGGATGACTTTAGATGCTGGTTTGGATTTTAATGTTTAATATTATTGACAAGTGGCTGAGATAAGTACCTTGTCGATGGAGAGGCAGACATAGATACGGAATTAAGTTAATTTAACTAACATATGGCTATAGATTGACCTTTACTGCTGGGAAATTTGTTATTGGTGAATTGTGTTGTGAGTGCTTTGGGATTTCAAAATCCAATATCAGATGTGCTGTTTGTATGGTTCTTATCATTATCGATACCCGGGTGGCCAGACACTGTTACTGTTTGTGGAAATGGTGTTTCCATGCATCCAGCGTACTCGGGTGGTTCAGGGTGGAGTTTAGATTTTTTTTTGTTAGTCTTGATGCCATGAGAACATTCTGTAAAGTGGTTGGCAATAGAAAGGGCATTCAGCCATAGAATCCCCAGCCACATGATGTGTACAAGTGTTTGCTCCCAATGACAAATGGCTTTGGCCATGATGACCTGTCCAACCCATTCCAGCATGGAAAGCAGGTGTAAGAAGGGAGGTAATCGTTTCTTAATATGAGGTAGGGTTAGAAATTTGAATTTGAAATTACAACGAAAAAGTTGCATAAAAATTCAAATATTTACTTATTTTATTTTTATTTTGTTTACTAGTTGGTACTAATCATGTAAAACACTATTTCATTCCTTTTTGGAAATCCTCAACATGATGTAACTTATGACTTATTAAATCTTTTACTAAATTAGACATTTCATTAAAAGTAAAAATAATTACAAACTGGAGAAAATTTATGGAGTAATTTTTTTTTCTTTTTTGAAGAACATTAATTGTTTAGGAATCTGGGGCAAATAGGGAATGTTCTTAATACTTACATGTGGAATAATAGCTGTTTCCAAGGGATTTCTACGTTGAGAAAATGTCTTAGAGTAATCAATAATTTCAGTTCAAGTTGCAACAACTCCACAAACCATTTTCCAATTTATTTGTTGAGGTGTTGACAAGTATTTCAATCTAGGTTTTCTGTTAAAATTCTTTTCCACTGAAACATGTTAATCTGTTTTGGAACACTGCATTTGGTTGGATGGCTTTGCAGAGCATTATCAAATGGTTATTGTTACCGAAATCTGCATGACCAAACACTTCAAAGGAATCAAAAATTATTATCATCATCATCATTGTTTAATGTCCGTTTTCTGTGCTAGCATGGGTTGGACGGTTCGACTGGGGTCTGGGAAACCAGGAGGCTGCACCAGGCTCCAGTCTTATCTGGCAGTGTTTCTACAGCTGGATGCCCTTCCTAACGCCAACCACTCCGAGTGTGTAGTGGGTGATTTTTATGGTAGACATCTATCCTCCTGCCTCCTTCTCTCTCTCTGTTTACATGTGTGTTACTTTTACTTGTTTCAATCATTTGACTGTGGCCATGCTGGAGCACCGCCTTTAGTCAAGAAAATTGACCCCGGGACTTATTCTTTGTAAGCCCAGTACTTATTCTATCGGTCTCTTTTGCCGAACCGCTAAGTGACAGGGACGTAAACACACCAGCATCGGTTGTTAAGCAATGCTAGGAGGACAAACACAGACACACAAACACACACACACATACACATATATATATATATATACATATATATGACGGGATTCTTTCAGTTTCCATCTACCAAATCCACTCACAAGGTATTGGTCGGCCCGGGGCTATAGCAGAAGACACTTGCCCAAGGTGCCACGCAGTGGGACTGAACCCGGAACCATGTAGTTTGTAAGCAAGCTACTTACCACACAGCCACTCCTGCGCCTGTGTGTGTATAGTTTGATAAGTGCCAACACATGAAACTCTTGGACTTTGAGTCACTCTGTTACTTCTGCTAAATATTAATAAAAATATGCATATACTCATATTTTGACTTCTATTTTTTCCTGTTTGCACCAACATGCATGCATCTATATGTACACACATGCATAATCTATATGCATGTGTGTGTGTGTGTGTGTGTGCACACACATACTCACAAGCAACTATTTGACTGATTGACCGATTGGTACAGACTCACTCACCAACACTTGTCACTCACTGGCTCATAGCCATACTATTTTCTTACCTCTTCTGACCATGACCACCACACTGATAGCTTCTGTTGTTCTAAACTGGCAAACAATACACCTGTCACTCCTGCCCGGTCAATGCATCCACTGCTTCTTCTTCTTCTTTCATAATCCTTTCTCTCTTTCGATCAACAAACCCACCCTAAACCCTCTCCATAATAATCCTTGCCCCACAGCTTCTGTCGTTTGTATCCTTCTTCGAAGTGCTCTTCTTTTCCTCAGGCATCATTCTGTATAGTTCCAAGTATGGAAGAGCTTGCCAAAGGTTACTACCACCACCGTTTTTTGTCCAACTAAATAATTAAAAAAAACTAAACCTACTCCATGTATTATTCAGTTCCCTTCACGGAATATATATTTTCATTGTTCATTTTCCATTATTTTTATTTCTATCATTTTTATTTCTCTCCACAGTTTCATACAAATGCAGCTCAGTTTCTTTGTGATATTGTCCGATTAGGTCGAGAACAACCGTCTCAGATTCAGGAGAGTCCTCAACCATATCCCCTCTTGGCAACTTTAGAATCGTACGTATACCAGCTTGCAAAATCTAATATCTTATAGCAGTGACTAGTTTCTCAACCGAACCCTGTTTGCGTACCAGTTCCGATTATTAGTTCCCACTGCTTCACTGGTTGTGATCACCACTTTCTTAGATAAATATAAATTGCCATTGTTTCTTTCTCTCGTTAGTCCAAATGATCAAACCGATATATGCGACCCAGTGGAAACACCCCTGGATGAAACAGACGGAAGGAGAGGGACCTGCGCCTGGGCTTGCTAATGCTCGTTTCACTTGAACGGATTGGAGCAACATGATTAGAATTGCCTCGTTACCCTGTCAAGAAATTGAACTCACTGCCTTGTGATTTTGAGTTCATTTAATTACTACAAAAAACAATGTAATATTTACTAAATGCCATGTGTGGATATGTGTATAGATGAATGACTAGCATACATGATGGTATTCTCTTGTAGTCTTCAGAAAGACAGCTCTGCAATTTCTTACTGAAGAACCTGCATGGATGATTTGTTTCTAGTGATCATATGTTCCTGCTGTACGTTAAGCTCACTTCCTTCATCAAATTGATGCTGCATGAACAGGTGTAATAATGTACCACACATCAGGTGTCAAAATGAATGCAGAGCAACGTGATGTGAAGTGTTTTGCTCATAAACACACCACACCACACCACCCAGTCCAGGAATTGAAACCACGATCTTGCAATCATGAATTTGATACCCTAACCACTAGGCTATGCACCCTCACACTACCATATATAGATTAACGATTAATGAGTTAGATGAATGACTAGTATATATATAAACTAATGCCTATAGTTCTCTGGTTTCTTCAACAGATTTGTCTAAACGGCCGTTTTATTTATTTTGCTTTTTTCAGTGAACCTGTTATCGGTCGTTTGTTAAACAACATCTTGGACGGAGAAAAGAACGAATCAGTTATCGTCAACGGTCTTCTTGTCGTACAGATTTTGCTTGATATCAAGAAAGTGTAATTTTATTTATATTTTCCACCTCCCACCCGACCCCCCACTTATCCTCTCACTCGAATCAGTTGCTTTGACCATGTTTATTAACCTTGCATGTCTCAGGTGTCTCCACACCTGTAATAAACTAGGGGAAAATGTTGGACGACATATATCCATACACATGTGCATACTCTCTCTCACACACGCACACACACACATTCTTTTACTTGGTTTAGTCAGTTGACTGTGGCCATGCTGGAGCACCGCCTTCAGTCAAATAAATCAACCCCGAGACATTCTTTGTAACTCTAGTACTTATTCTGTTGGTCTGTTTTGCCGAACTGCTAAGTTACAGGGACATGAACACACCAACATCGGTTGTCAAGCGATGGAGTGGGGTGACAAACACAAACACAAATATACCACACACACACACAGTCTTTATTCATGTATAAATTACACTATTTTGAAGTCGGTTTTACCTATAAAAAAAAAAAAGGGTGCTACTTGTGCTGAGGGCAAAGCTAAAACTATAGTTGCAGGTTCAGCTGCCCTCCACAGCACCATGGGCTTTTATCTTTTACTTATGGCCCCAGGGCTGACCAATGCCTTATGAGTGAATTTGGCAGATGGAAACTATGTTCTAGCCCATTGCATACACACACATTTGTCTCTTCGTGCCTTGCCTGTATTTGTCCCCTTTACCATGTGACAAATGGTGCTGGTTTTTCATATCCCTATAACCTAGCAGTTTGTCGAAAGAGACTGATAGAATAAATACCAAAACCTTTTTTTTAAAACTGAGGTCGATATGTTAGATGCATTTTTTTTTTTAAGGATATGATGTGAATTTTTAAAGCTGCTGTTTTTACCGTTTTTAGTGACTTTTGAAAATACTTTATTGTATTCTCTTGTCTTTCTTTGTAGATATGAAGGAGAAGTGGACCAGAGATCTAGTTTAGAAATTGAAAATATAACACAAGGTGTCAACCATGTTCTGTATGCTATAACTCCCAGAATAAAGGACTTCCATTCACTTTTATTAAATCCACCTAAGGTGAGTGTCACTTAAAGCTGTCTATATCATGATGACTATTGATAAACAGTTCTAACCATCTATCGGATTGATTTCCTTCACGTCTTGTCTTGTAGGGAATCTTTGATTTATTTCCAGAATCTGTGGCATTTCAAATCAGCTGTGTGGTTAAGAAGTTTGATTCTCAGCCACATGGTTTTCGCTTCATTTCCACTGCATGGCACCTTAGGCAAGTCACCTTGGTCAAGTGTCTTCTACTATGACCTTGGGCCAGCCGAAGACTTGTGAGTGAAGTTGGTCAATGGAAACTGAAAGAAGCCTGTTGTGTGTGTGTGTTTACCTTTGTCTAGCTATCATATAATGGATGTAAATAGGCATCATCATCATCATTACTAGCAAGGGTTGTTTATTTGTCGTCTTCCAAGAAAAACATGTCTGGCCATGGGGGAAATATTACCTTGCTTAGAAACAGTTGATGGTTGATGGCAGGAAGGGCATCCAGCTGTAAAAAATTTGCCTCAACAAACCCTGTCCAATCCATGCTGGCATGGAAAACTGAATGATGATGAGTTAGTGCCAATGTGATTTGCTATTACACATTTGTTGAAATAAGCAAGCGAACTATAATGACTTTGTGTGTGTGTGTGTGTGTGTGTGTGTGAAGGTTCATGTCTTAGTGGCTAGGGTGTTCAGCTCATGTTCATAAGGTTGTGAGTTCAATTCCCAGTGGCATGTTGTGTCCTTGAGCAAGACACTTTATTTCACATTACTCCTGTCCACTCAGCTGGCAAAAATGAGCTGCATCAGTAGCCCAAAGGGGCCAGTCTTGTCACACTCTGTGTCACACTGAATCTCCCCGAGAACTACATTAAGGGTGCACGTGTCTGTGGAGTACTCAGCCACTTGCATGTTAGTTTCACAAGCAGGCTCCTCTTTTGATTGGATCGACTGGAACACTTTTTGTCATAACCCGGTGGCACATAAAAAGCACCATCCGATTCATGGCCGTTGCCAGCTTCATCTGGTCTCCGTGCTGGTGGCACGTAAAAAGCACCATCTGATCGTGGCCATTTGCCAGCCTCGTATGGCACCTGTGCTGGTGGCACGTAAAAAGCACCCACTACACTCACAGAGTGGTTGGCATTAGGAAGGGCATCCAGCTGTAGAAACACTGCCAGATCAGACTGGAGTCTGATGCAGCCTTCTGGCTTCACAGACCCCAGTTGAACTGTCCAACCCATGCTAGCATGGAATGCGGACATTAAACGATGATGATGATGATCAGTGATAGGAAGAAGAAATGTGTGTGTGTGTGTGTGTGTGTTTAGCCAATATAAAATTATTCCTGTTGATGATCTGGTGCTGTTCTATATAATTTCCCTTTTTTTCCCTTTTTTTTCTTCTTCTTTTTAGCCCCGGTACTGTGCTATGCCAACAACTATTGGTATACTCGAACCACCTCTGGGAAATACTAGGTTACAAATAACAAAATTGATCACTGCTTTAATTCAGACCAATTCTCATGAGGTCAATGTAGAATTGGCAAATTCTGGGACCATTGGTGTAATGTTGGTAAGTAACGCTTTACCTGTGCGATTTGCATCTCCCCGCTTCTCTTTCGCAGCATCTGTTTTCTCTTAGATTTTACCATTTCTTCTTTCAGGATTTATATTTCAAATATATATGGAACAATTTCTTACATAGTCAAGTAGAGCAATGCATATATTTAATACTTAACAACTCACCTACAGAAATTGATAACAGAAAGGAACATCCTCTTTTAGAACAAGTGAGTAGATTTTGTTGTTGTTTTTTTAAAGTTTTTTTTTTATTTTTATTTTATTTTTTTACTTTGTAAAACATTGAAGTTTTGCTAGAAGTTTTGACAAGGTGACCTCATATCATGGCCTTGCAGGTGGAGTTCAGTTAAGAATTTTCTTCAGGTCAAGTTACCCATCTCGCTCAAGAGGTCCTTGAATAAGGGTTGTCTAAGGATGATGAACAAAACACCCATGTTTCCAGGAGTTAATTATTCTAACTCCAAACAATCCCTGCTCAACACTTGGCTATCATGCTCCCCCACTACTCCCACCTGTCAGGTAGATTATTCCATGCCCTTCATGTTGTCACACCTGTTTCTAAAACTTCTCCATGGCCAGATATGTTTACACATATTATTGGAAATGAATGATACACACCCACATGCACATGTTTACATATATGATGGGCTTCTTTCAGTTTCCATCTACCTGATCCATTTACAAAGCTTTAGTTGACTTAGTACTGTACAAGACACTTATTCTAGGTACCAGCTAGCAGGGCTGAACCCCCAAAAATGTTTCATTTCTATTGAATTATCATCCTAATAATAATGATGATGGTTTCAAATTTTGGCACAAGGACAGCAATTTCTGGGTGGGGTTAGGGTTAGATTAGACTGACTGCTGCTAAGCATTTTGCCCTGAATTTCGGCACAGGGCCTAACAATTTTGAAGGGTGTTCAGCTGGTACTTTATTTCATCAATTCCAAAAGGATTTTCTTATTTATAATCACTGTTCTATTAATTAGTAAAATCATTAAATCCATAAAAATGTTTTAGCCCGAAGGCCGCGGCCATACTGGGGCACCACCGCTAAACAAATAATGAAAACCTTGCCAGTTCTGTATGAAATCATAATTTACTCCTTTTTTGTTTTATCTTCAGATATTTATTAAATGTAATTTGATACAGAGAATTCTAGATTCATGGGAAGAAAATGACCAATACGAGTAAGTGACCTTCAAATATTTTCATTTTTACATTTTGCCTTTTGTTGTTATGTTTGCATGAAACATGGCAAGCTGGCTGAATCATTAGTGTATCAGACAAAATGCTTGGTGACATTTCTTCTGGCTCTTTATGTTCTGTGTTCAAATCCAACCAAAGCCAACTTTGTCTTTCATTAGTTTGGTCAGTAAAATAAAGTACCATCCAAGTACGCAGAAATTACTGGCCTTAAACACTGCTGCAAGCTGGCATCCTGTTCAATTGAATGCTGTGATCTTGATCTTGATCATCATCATCATCGTTTAACGTCCACTTTCCATGTTAGCATGGGTTGGACGATTTGACTGAGGTCTGGCGAACCAGACTCCAATCTTGATCTGGCAGAGTTTCTACAGTTGGATGCCCTTCCTAATGCCAACCACTCCGAGAGTGTAGTGGGTGCTTTTACGTGCCACCAGCACGAGGGCCAGTTAGGTGGTAATGGTAACGATCACGCTCGAATGGTCACTTTATGTTTATTGCTTGAGGAAAAAATTGCTCTCACAGACTGAGACTCATAAAAGAGAAGCATTTGTTACATAACTATATTATTGCAGAGATACTGTATGGTATTGTAAGCTCTCTGTCAGTGGTTCAGTGGTTCTGATCTATTTGCTAGCCTGGCTGTGTAGATACAGAGTTAACTTAGCAACTCTGAGGTTTTGTGTTCTTTCCCTGCAGGGCACTGTGGGCAAAGCTTTGCTTCCATAGTGTTGAGGTAACCAATGCCTTGACCGTGGAATTGTTAAGCTGAAACTGTATGGTAGCTCAGTGTGTGAGACCATTTAGCATCGATGTTCCATGGGTTGGGTGGTTTGACAGGATAGGATGCTTTGGCATGGATTTTGCAACTGGATGCCCTTCTAAACGCCAGTTACTTTACAGCTTGTACTGGTTTTTTTTTATGTCACGTGGTCGCCATGCAACTTGCAAGAATACGAACCCAGAGAGGGCAAGTTTATGTTAGGAGCTGAGGGATAAAGTAAAAGAGAAAAGGGCCAGAACAGGTTTTCTGCTGTAGAGGAACTACATGACTACTCGCATTTTAGAAAAGAGAGTGGAAGTGATCAGGTGGAGCTGGAGATAGTGATGATGAGGGTATTGGCATGGACCTTCAGGGTATGGGGTGGGTAGTAATGAGTAGAGGAGTAGGGGATGCCTGATAGTGCAGAGCACTGTGTGTGTGTGTGTGTGAAATTGTCTGTTTGCCCTGACAGTGTGTGATAGTCATAAGTGAGTATTACTGTCACAAAAGCAGTGTCATGCATTTCCAATGTTCTGTGAGAACATGTCTGGCTAAATATTATCCTTGCATGAAAACACATAAGAGGAAGGGCATTTGGCCATAGAAGCTCTGCCTTAAATATACTCCATACGACTCCTGCAGTCATGGAAAAGTGGACATTAGATGATAATGATGATGATGTTTAATCGCTCCATGATTTTGGATATTATATGGAATAAGTGATACAGATATTTGGCTTCACAGAAGAGAATCATTGGGTTTAGGTGCATGA
The DNA here is from genome assembly GCF_006345805.1 of Octopus sinensis. NCBI lineage: Eukaryota > Metazoa > Mollusca > Cephalopoda > Octopoda > Octopodidae > Octopus > Octopus sinensis. Next base: position 28,658,365 of record NC_043020.1, read on the forward strand.
AACTGTGTTAAGTCATAGACTCTTTCCAACTCAGAGCAGCATGGAAAATGACATGAAATGAGAGAAAAATGAAAATGTTGAAATCTCAAAATGATACATGTTATTTTTTAATGTTTTTTTTGCAGACATCGTATTGGAGGTAGACGTCGAGGATACATGGGACATTTAACTAAAATAGCAAATCACATTACTGAATGTATAGAAAAAGGAGAAAACAGCGAATTAATTAAAGAATACTTAAAAGGTAAGGGCTTTTATTAAATTTTCTACTTGGGGCAAATTTGAATGTTTTCACTTTAATCACAGTCAATATTAATATTAATATAGTTGTCATCATCATCGTTTAATGTCCGTTTTCCATGCTGGCATGGGTTGGACAGTTTGACTGAGGTCTGGAAAACGGATGTTAAATGATGATGTTGATGATGATGATGATGATAACTACATTAATATTGACTGTGAATGAGATTTTGGTGAATTTAAGAGTATTTATTTTAACATGTATCTACATGTGGGGGTCAAGCTGGGCAAAATGCTTAGTGATATTTCATCTGTCCTTACATTCTGAGTTCAAGTTCCAGCAAGGCTATCTTTGCCTTTTTTCCTTTCGGGGTTGATAAAATAAGTACCAGTTGCATAATTATGCAAACGGTTGCACAAACAAATACAAACTTCCATAATTATATATTTACATATTAAAGAATGCCATTTGTATTTCAGAGATTCCAGAAGAATATAGAAATAAATGGACGACTTTTGTTTCTTCGACACTTGCTGAGACCAACAAACAAAATACAATTGAATTGGTACGTATTAGTAACTCAGTCTTGTGTATTTGGTTTAGATGTATTTAGGTGTGTGTTAGGCTCAACTTGAGGATGATATAGAAGACACCTGTCCAAGAACCCTGAGTTTCATGGCTAAGAGACAAACTTCGTTACCACTCATACATATGTGTAAATATAGATTAAAAAGAAAAACATATACAGGGTGTCCATAAATTACTTTTACAATAGATACAATAAAATTGTAGAAGTTGTAAAGATTATTTATGGACACCCTGTACATCAGATATGTTGTTGGTAGTGTTCTGGTTAGCAAGAACTAAGTCTGTTGGACTTCACTGTCTTAAGTCCTAGAATTCACAGGGCCAGGTACCTGGTTTCCACGGTGCATAAATGACCGAAATCACAACCATTTTCCTCCAAATGGGATGCCAGTTCACTGCAGGGTTATTCATTTACAGCTGAGTAGACTGAGGCAACGCGAAAGGAAGTGTTTTACTAAAGAGCACAATGCAGTATCTGGCTAGGGATTGAAACCACGATCTTGTGATTGTGAGTACCACCCGTTAGCCACTAAGCCACACATGTTTGCCGTTTAGGTTAGGAAATGAGTAATTTGTTTATACTCTTTTACTTGTTTCAGTCATTTGACTGTGGCCATGCTGGAGCACCGCCTTTAGTCGAGCAGATCGACCCCAGGACATGTTCTTTGTAAGCCTAGTACTTATTCTATCGGTCTCTTTTGCCAAACCGCTAAGTTACAGGGATGTAAACACACCGGCATCGGTTGTCAAGCGATGTTGGGGGGACAAACACAGACACACAAACATATACACACACACACACATACATATATACGATGGGCTTCTTTCAGTTTCCATCTACCAAATCCACTCACAAGGCTTTGGTCTGCCTGAGGCTATAGTAGAAGACACTTACCCAAGGTGCCACACAGTGGGACTGAACCAGGAACCATGTGGTTCGTAAGTAAGCTACTTACCACACAGCAACTCCTATTTATATTATAGAAGCTTGCATATATGTAAAAGAACTGCTTACTTTCAAGTACTTATATGTGTGTGTGTGTGTCTTTGTGATTTGTAGGTTCAAGGTCATCCGCTCCATTCAAGTAGTGAAGACGATGACACTGACTTCAGAGATTTGCCTTTTAACCAAGATGCAGTCATGCAACAAGTAAGTCCACCTCTTTCTGCTTTTTTCCGTTTCCTTTTTAGACCCAAATATTCCGAGTAATTGCGGTTTCCGTCTCTTTGCTTTAAACTTCTGTTGAAATTGAAACACAATTCTTCAGATGGAAATGTTTAACCCCCACCCGCTCCTTATAACTCTTATATTCAGTTAAATTCTTTTTCATTGTGGTGGTCGTGACAGGATATCTTGGAGGAACTTAAATGAGGCGGGTATAAAGATGTGTAAACTAAGTGCTATACTGGATTGAGTATTGGGATTGGTATGAACGACTAAAACTGCTTGAAGGTCATATCTCAATATGATCACAGTCCAGATACTGAAACCTTCATGGCTAATTTATGGGTAGTAAATTTCCTGTTTTTTTTTTTTTTTTTTTTTTTTTTTAACTATTAAGGTAAAAAATCCTTGCTTTCCTGTATGAGGGGGACACCTTTGTAATTGATGTGAAACCTTGATAAGGAGACACGAGGACTTTCACACACACACATAATGGACTTTTAAATTCTGCCTACCAAATCTTCTTACAAAGCTTTGGTCAGCCTGAGGCTGTAGCTGAAAATTCTTGCCCAAAGTGTCTTGCAATGGGATTGAACCTAAAACCACATAGATGGGAAACAAGCTAATTAACCACACAGGCATGCCTCATGTGGTTTTCTGCCTTATTTAACTGTTTCTTGTTTGATTACAGTTTATTCAATATTTCGTATTGTATTAAAACTGTTATGTATTCTATTCTCAAGTAAGTAATGTTTTAATAATGCATATATTTTGTACAGAAAATTTTTAGAGAAATGTTGATCAACTTTCCCAACTGCTTTAAATCTTATCCATTAGAGGTGTTTCGTTGTGAATGTCTTAAAAATCTGCTTTGGAGTTAGCTTATTCCGTTACTCAGGTTTATGGAATTGTGAAGGAAATTCTTTGAAGAACTATGTGCAGTGAATGGATGGTTGGCTCTGCCTAAGTGCCAGGCTTTAATACTTTGCTGTATTTATGTGTTTATGTCTAGAATACAGTTCTCCCCAGAGTCAGCATTGCCTTTCTACATTCAGACAGAAACCCTAATTATTTATAATTATTCTCACATTAGTTTTCTCATCTTCTCTCTTCTAACCACTTTCTTCTGATGCTTGTCATCGACATTGCTTTTTTTTCAGAAACCCAACTATTCTCAAGTAAGTAGTGGACACTTGTCTCACCACGTTAATGGTCTTGCTGCCCTCAGATCTGTCTAATGTCATTTTATTATTGCTGGTAAAGTGGAGGGCAGGCTATATTATCAATTATCCTAGTCTCATAGCTTGTACTTTCCACATGACTCTCAACCATCATCACTCATGTCACTGTGTGTTCACTTACTTCCAAACCTCCTCCCCAGCTCCCTTATTTTTTTCCATATTCAGTTGTTGCACTAGTTACTGTTTTCGTTTTGACTGATTTTAGTGTTTAGTAAATTGGGGTGAATCTGTGTTGTCCCACACAGTCCCGTGCACACGAAGGTTTATAAAGAGGTCTGTATACGAAAATATATTTCATTCTTTACAGCATATTACTCATATTTAGACAGGCCCCATGATAATTATATATATATGTATGTATGAGTGTGTGTGTGTGTGTGTGTATACACACAACACACACACATATGCATATATAAAGAAAACAAGATGACAAAGGAATAAACAATTATGAACTTCATTAGCTTACAGCTGTTTCTGCTATAAGATGCAGTGGACTCAGGTGAGTGCCTGAGTAACACCTTAATGCTTCATCAGAGCCTCTAAAATATGGCTTAGTGGTTAGAGTATTCAGCTCACGATGGTAAGGTTGTGGATTTAATACCCAATAATGTGTTGTGTCCTTGAGCAAGACACTTCATATTGCTCCAGTCTACGGAACTGGTAAAATGAGTAGTGCTGTACCTGTAATTCAAAGGGGGCCAGCCTTGTCACATTCTTTGTCACACTGAATCTCTCTCTGACAACGACATTAAGGACACATGTTTCTGTGGAGTGCTCAGCCACTTGCACGTTAATTTCACGAGCAGGCTTTTCCGTTGATCGGATCAGCTGGGACCCTTGTCCCCGTAACTGACAGAGTGCCAGTTATACAATCAATAAGGGGCCAAGCTGGTAGAATCATGCGTTGGACGAAGGGCTTAGCAGCATTCCTTCCAACCCTTTTGGTTCTAAGTTCAAATACTGCCAAGGCCGACTTTGCCTTTCACCCTTTTGGGATCAATAAAATAAAAGTACCAGTCTTGTACTGGGGTCAGTGTAATCAATCCCTCGTTCAAATCACTGGTCTTAGGTACTGATTAGAAAGAATTGTTGTTATAAGGCCAAGTATTTTGGCAAACCAAGGCAAAGCAAGAACTGTGCCACCAGTTTTGAGTTTATATAGCTTCTTCCCAGCAGGCATAAGTGTAATTCTCATTTGGTATTGTGATTGTATCATGGAAGTTACTGGTAATGAAAATTTATTGTATTGTTGATATAGTTCTGAAAATAATTAGATGAAATATGGAATGTCTTGCAGTATAATTATTAAGCTGTTTATCTGTATAAAAATTTGTTCAATGTTGATGACATTAATATATTCACAATATAGTTTAGATTTTGCTGTCAAATACTTTATAATGCCAAATCATTTTGGCAAGCCAGAGGGTAACAGCTCAGCCACCAGTTTTAGTGATATCTTCAACATCAGCTTGAAATCTAGTGACCATCTGCGGAATGTAGTATAGAGCTGTATTTGAGGTTTTATGATTCATGCTGTTATTTTTACAAGACTAAATACGTTTTTTTTTAAATAACCAACTTAATGTCAATGCATCACCGAAAGTTAAATTACTGTGGTATTTATCTAGAGATAACATCTCTTATGGACATGCTGTGTTTAAAAAACATAATAGTGGAGGGGAATATAAATCACCCCAGCAGTGGCTAGTGGGAACACCAGGTGCATTTTGGCCTTGTTGGGTTTTATCAATGGCAAGTACTCACACCCAGGGACATGCTTAGAGGAGATTTGTCACATCCAATATCTAGGAAACAATGAATAAACATTCACTAGTATTGCATTCTTGCTGGCCCTACTGGAGCAATTTTCATATCTCTGGATGAATCCTGCAGTAAAGTGCCTTTCAACATTGTATATACTTTAAGTATGATACATAGAGGGCTATTTTAATTTAATGCTGCTTCTATTATATATGAAATGTTGTTTTGAAGCATATTTTATAGGCATTAGATATGCATATCATTAAATGATTACAGTAGCAAAATTTACCTACTTAAAATACATTAACAATATTTGATCATGATTTAGCTTTTTTGTAAGTGTTTTTTTCATACTTTTGAAAGTTAAAGCTCAGGGGTTTGTTAATGATGATAAATAGAGGGAAATACTTAAATAGGGTCTGTTGTAACTTTGTGCCCTGCAAGAATCTAATGGCTTGGTTTATTGATAACACTGGGGGGCTGGTTTGTACCTATAAAATGCAGTGCAAGGAAAACTATTCTTTGTCCTGCGCTACATTCATAACCATGGCCCATGGGGCTGTTCCAGACAATTTGTCTGGAAGCTGGTTATGTTGCTGGATCTATGACGTGTTCGAGAGTTGCTTCATGCATTGTCGAGTCTTGTTAGACAAAGCAGCTTGCTCTGCCACTCTAGAAAATACATCTGAAAAGAAGTGGTTAAGGCAGGCCTGAGGAAGCTGAACATATTTTTCAGATCTGTGCAACATGGGGCTTGCATTAAAAAAGACCAAAAACAAAAAAAAAAACAGTCATAAAAACCAATACAGCTCATTAGTTTATGAAGGTCTTGTATAGGTCTTTATATTTGCTGGCATTTCCAGCTGATTTGGGATCATAGATGGGGTGTGCTGTTTTCTAGAGAGAGAGAAATAGAGGTTACTTGTTTTATTGAGAGAGGGAAATAAGATAGAAATGTGGTCAGGCTGGAGCATCTTTTGGATGTATCATAACGTTTATTGTAGCCAGGTGTTTATTTCAAGAACAAAGGCTGCATGACCTTGTTCCATCAAATTACAAACTGTTTGGATAAAGAGGAAATATAGAAGATTGCTAAGCTAACGACATGGCCACAGTTTAAAAATTTGCTCTAGTCAAATATTAAGATGTACTCTTGAGACTATCAGTGTCATGTTACTAATAGAATGTTATACAACTATATATATATACATATATATATATATATATATATATATATATATGTATATACACGTTTTGTAATTTTAATTAGTCTGACCTTAAATGCATCTATTGCTCACAAGTAACGGTATAACTTAGTGATAACATAGTATTTTTTAGTGTTATCTTTTGACAACAGCAGGTCTTATTGTTAATATAAATTGTTTAAATGTTTGAGGTATTGTATCGAGGTTTTTTAACAACTGATTTTTTTTTCTCTCTCTTCCATGCCTAGTTGACCTGCATGTATTTTGTCTTTTAATGTCTGACATGCACTATAAACTAGATATTTGAAAATAAATTTGTTCCTCTGAAAAACGTTACATGTGTACATATATATGTGTGTGTGTACATACATATATAAATGCATATATACATTCATGCATGTATATATTTATATATATACATGTGTGTTTATATATATATAAATATCATGTAATTTTCTTTTGTCTGCATGTATTTATATTTTAAGATGTATTAATTTGTATTTCTCTGATGTTCCTCTTAACCCACAATTACAGTATTTTTTCCCCCTTTTTTTTTCGTACTTTAATCTGCATCAGTTAAATCTGCTGTATTCTGTTTAAAATTTTGGATATTTTACAGTAATTTTAATTTTGAGAGTTTAGAAACTGCTTCTGTAATTTGCCTTATACAGGAAGTGCTTAAAGCATTAAATTGGATGAAATTAATTATCACTGATTGAAAGACATTGTCACTGGTTTCTATGAGTTTTACTGAAATTGAGGTTTGCTTCTCTCAATTAGTTTCTTCTATTTTATTCAACTTTTTTCACATTTGTTTTCGTTATCAACAGGCCTTCTCTGATTACCAACTACAGATGACATCTAATTTCATTGATACATTTGGCTTCAATGAACATGATTTTGCTGACCAAGATGGCAAAATTGAGTGAGTGTTCATTTTCCACCTTCCGTCTACTCATGTTATGCCTTGATATTTCTTTTTCTGTTTTATTTGATGGAACAGAAAATACTTTTTCACCAAAAAAATTTCTTCAAAAAAAAAATCATCCCTGTTTATATATGCAAAGTTGGGCTCATATTACATACTTCAGTTCTCTAAAACTTTTCCCTGAATATGCACTGCAGCAGTTGATGTGCATCCAATGTGTCCATGTGTGTTTTATTCCCTGAGATACAGTTGCATTAATTCTACCGAGCATCAAGATAGATTGAAAGCCATCTATCCACTGAGAGCACACACAACTGAGTCAGAAGCCATGCATCCAGTTGATGTAATAACAACTTTTATTACATCAGTGTGCAGAATATAATCGTAGCTGCGATCGTCTTTTAGTTGTGAATAAATTGTAGCATCAATTCACTGTTTGCTTCTTTCCTTGTTTCCTGCAGCACCACATTTAATGAGAAGATCTCAAGCATTGACTTCAATATAAGGGCTGATGAAGATAGTGTAAGTATAGACCTCTCTCTCTCTCTCTCTCATCAATTATCTCATGATTCTTTGCAATCCAACCCAAAGCACATCCAGACACAACATTCTCCCGTCATTTCATTCCATAGATAGAATTGAGGTGGTTCTGAAATGTTACTGGACCAATGGTTTCTCTGTTCCAGAACTGAGCATCCAAGACTAACAAGAAAAGATGAAAAGTTCTTAAAAAGATCCAACTCAGACATAGTCATGTCTGTCACATAACACAGAAATACAAGATGTTTTCAATCTATTCAGATATACAGCGTGGTTGATGCCAGTACCACCAGACTGGCCCATGTGCCGGTGGCATGTAAAAAGCACCCACTACACTCTGAGTGGTTGGCATTAGGAAGGGCATCCAACTGTAAAAACTTTACCAGATCAGATTGGAGCCTGTTGCAACCTTCTGGCCCACCAGCCCCCAGTCAAACCGTCCAGCCCATGCCAGCATGGAAAGCGGATGCTAAACGATGATGATGCATTATCTTGTCAGTCTCACCATAAAACATCTGGTCAGTCTCACCATAAAACAAGCAAAACATTTGGGCCGGACCTGGCCAGTTTAATTGCTAAAGGGTTAAATCTTCAAATGCGACAATGTTTACAAATGTTAGGCTTTACAACCCTGGGTCTGTCATAACAACAACATTCTCAACCTGGTCAAGATGTGATCTAAAAAGATAAGTTCTCTCTTCAGAGCCACTAAATTATTCAGTTGTCATGTACCACTCACACAGTCAAGTTAAATCTTCTACCATCTTCTTTGTTCCCCAAATCCACATTAATCCCATGATTAGTGTACTCTGAAATTAATGTGCATTTCATTTGACCTTATTTTATGCACCAACCTCACCACCACTTCCACAACCCCATAAAAATTGCTAAATAATCATTTCTCTGTAGAACACATCCCTGTCCTCCTAGAACTCCCTTATTCTCCATTCTAGGAGATACCATGGTAACTAGGTGGTCTATTCAAGTAAGATCTTCATTGAAAGAGTCTAATTGTGTTATTATTTCAGCTAAATGCTGTCCAGACATTTTGACACAGTTATATTGACTAAACACTTGTGCTGAGTGTCTTAGCGAAGAAGGAAAAAAAGTCACATGTATTATCTTGCTGCAACTGCACTTTCTATTGTTTGTAGGCCCCTAATGCCACCATGTTTGAACAAGCCTGTAATGAACGAATCCAGCAGTTTGATGACAATGATAGCGATGAAGAAATATGGGAGAAAAAGGAAGTTATTCTCTTTGAAAATTCACCTGTCCGGCCAACTGGGTAAGCAGCCAGGTTACCTCCTAATGTCTCCTGGGCATGTCAGCCTCCCTCTCTCTCTCTCTTCTCTAATAATCTATACTTTTCCTTATTGGAATAGAGAAATGTCTTGTAGTTGTGAAACCCTGCTCAGCCCTGTTCTCAGTTTGTTTCGTTTTCTCACTCTGGTTGTAGAATGTCAACTGACAGTCTCGGTTCTGATGATCAGGAGGAGGAAGAGGACAACACCGACAGTGATGAAGAATTAGACTCTCCAAAGTGCATTCTACAACAGCCTCAAGAGAAGATGGATGTAGATGTAGAAGGTCAGTTGTCTTTGATCCTTATTCTAGGCTATGTATCAACCAGAGAAAGCTGCTAATGCTCAGCCCCTCTTCAAATGTTCAGTATGCTGGTTGATGAGATTTCAAATTGTTTCCATCAGCCTGGTTCTATGTTGATCTTTTATTTCTTGTTTCCATCATTGGACTGCAGCCGTGCTAACCCTAACCACGTTGACGGCTTTAACCCTTTCGTTACCAACCCAGCTGAAACCACCTCTGGCTCTGTAGTACAAATGTCTCGTTTTCATAAGTTCTGAACTAAAATCTTCCACCAACCTTAGTGACAATTTACATTTCTAACACTAGCTGAATGGTAACTAAGTTGTTTTACTAAATTCTTTGTTATATTTAAAATAATTATGAGAAAAACAGAGAATCCCAAAATAAATACAGTAATGAAAGGGTTAAGTTGAATAAATTGACCCCAACACTTATTTCTTAAGTCTGGTGGTACTTGTTCTCTTGGTCTCTGTTACTGAATTGCAAAGTATTTCTGACTATTTTACATCAATAATTCTCCACCAATTTCTTTGGTGTTGCATTTGATTATTAACAAATTCAATTTACAAAAAAGGTTCTGTCTTTGGAGTAAAATTGTTATAATTTTACTTTCTTCTCTTACAGCAATGGAAACGTCCCCTTGGGATGCAGCACTTGTGCCAAGTGAGACTCCTGATCAAAAGTGGGCTAACTTTGATCTGAAAATGTCAGAAAATAACTGGGCTGACTTTTCTAGTTTTAATTCCTCTTTAGAGCGGTAAGGACAAATGTGTTGCCTTGTTTGACTATGTTGCCGTAATACTTTGAACGAATGTTCTTAAAATCTTCATCACTTTTTCTTTCAAACTACTCTTCCTTGTTGAATGGGGGCAGCTTGTTTTGTTACTTAAGCTTTTCCTAACACCAACTGTTTTACAATGTGTAAGAGACCCCCTTTGGTCATGAATGACTATGGGATTGCACCTAGAAAGTTACCCTCTGAGGCACAAGTCCAGGCAAGGTTGTTTATGAAAGACCAGCAGTCACCCATGCACACCAAATTCCCCTCTCCATGCCACCAATGTTATCCAAGGGAATGGCAAAGGGGCCGATAGAGCTTGACACCAGTGATTTGAGTCACCCGAAGACAAGTCACCGTTATTTTCTTTTCTTCTTTTACACTTTCTAAGTCTTCGAGTATAAATCCTCCCAAATCAGAATCACTGAAGCTTCATGGGTAAATACAAAAGTATCAATCTGCAGTTCATGTGTTGTTGAAAATTTCACAGTATTTACATTTAGAATCCAAATGTAGGAACATTGAGAAATATATAAGTCTTTATTAACGACATAAGTCCAACTGGGGTGGCCATATATCACCTCTATTGCAAGACACGTGTTTATGTCCATCTAGCATAAAGCCACCTCCTTCAGTACACTCAGCTGATGGGTCTTGACTTCCAAGCTGCTTGGTGACCCCACTAATGCTGGTGCTGTGTAAGAAAGCACCTGGCATGCTCTGTAAGGTGTCTGGTATTGAGATGGGTATTCGGCTGTTGAAACCATGCCCCAGCAAACATTGGAACGAAATACAGTCCTCTGGCACATTGGCCCTATCAGAGCATCCAACCCATGCCAGCATGGAAAATGAACATTAAACAATAATGACGATGATGATATCTTTAATAAAGACTTACGGCTTCTTAATATTTTTCAACATTTGTTCTTCCTGCATCTACTCAGAAGGCATCAGACAACTCAGAGAAGACAATTGCCCAATGTGCCATGCAGTGGGGATTGAACCCAAAGTGATGTGGTTGCAGAGTGAACTTCTTAACCCCACAGCCATGTTTAAACCTGATGTATTGACCAATTCCTGTCATCCAATAATGTAATTCTTTTTTTTTTCCAGAATTCCTCGGAGTAGCTCTCCTATAGCTATGGATACTGGTGACACTGTGTCTAGTTCAGGCTGTGAAGATAAGAGTACGTATCCATTTATATAATTGGAATAATTATTACCTCCGCCTTAACGAAAGCGGAGGTATTCTTTTCAGTAGTGTTTGTTTGTCTGTTCGTCCGTGAACAAGATATCTCCAGAACGGTTTAACTGAAAACTGGTTATCCAGGGACCTGCACCAGTTTCTGATCTGATTTGGCAAGGTTTCTACAGCTGGACACCCTTCCTAACGCCAACCACTCCAAGAGTGTAGTGGGTGCTTTTTACGTGCCACCAGCACAGGTGACATTGACCTGACACTAGCATTGGCCGCAACTACAGTCTTACTTGACTCGACAGGTCAACACAAGGACGGTATATCACCCATGGTTTTGGCCACCTGTCACTGCCTCTCCACAAAGGCCCAACACTCGAACGATGCTTTTTATGTGCTACCATTATTATTTACTCCAGAAAATTAGATTTGAATTTATTTAATTGTTCTTCTATTTCATTGTTGTATATTTGTCTGTCTGTTTTATAGTTTTATAACTCTGGTGACTGTTCGTTTGTTATGCTGTAAACCTGCCTGGTTGTCTTCCAGTCATGTGTGACCCCAGTAGCCGTCTTACTTGTATATCTATAAACTCTACATGTTGTGTGTGTGCAAGAGAGAGAGATAGACCATTATCATGATGTTCCAAAACTCTGTGTTTCAGATTCTCCAAGAAGTCCTCAAACCAGAACAGTTGAAACTGCTGCAAAAGATGAAAATGGGAAAAGTTCTAAAGAAGATGCACTTTGGAGGTACAACTTTGATGAACACATCCTTCTATTTCTTTTTTTCATTTTTTTTAATTACTTTTTCCAGTCATTGGATTGCGGCCATGCTGGGGCATCACCTTGAAGGAAATCAGTCAAACAGACCCCATCTCTGTACTTTAGTTTTACATCTGGTACTTATTCTGTTGGGCCTTTTTTTTGACAAACCGCTAATTTAGATGGATGTAAACAAACCAAAATTGGATGCCAAGCTGGAGGTGCGGTACAAACACAGACACACATCCATCCATCCATCAATCAATCATTGAACTTCCATGTTCCATACTGGCATGGGTTGGATGGTTTGACAGGATCCAATGGGTCTAAGGACTGCATCATGCTCCAGGGTCTGCTCCGGCAGGGTTTCTACAGCTGGATCCCCTTCCTAATGCCAACCACTTTACAGCATATACTGAGCACCTTTTGTGTCCCCAGCACTAGTGAAGCCATCATGCAGTTTGAAAGAGTACACCATCACCCCTTAGATGGGGCTGGGGCAAATTTGTGCTTGGAGATGACGGGCAAAAATATGAGAGAAAGGACCAGGGCATAACAGGTGTCTTGCTGTTGAGGAAGTGCGTGACTACCTTCACACACATGACAGGCTTTCACTGTTTCTCTCAACCAAATTTAGTGACACAGCCCCACGGCTATAGTGGAGGATATGTACCTTAAGTGCCTTACTTTGGACTAAACCCAAAACCACATGGTTGCAAAGAAAGCTTCTTAATCACCCTCCATTTCTTTTATCCTTGACATTTTGTCATAAATGGATTGAATGAGAAAATCTTTACCCAGATATTTTGAAATATAGACCCTTCAGTCAAGGAGAGCTTGTTTAGTGCCAGATGCCTCGATAAAATTCAATCTATGCATTCACTGGTTTATGGGGAAGCTGGGGGCAGCTTGTTTTGTTACTTAAGCTTTTCCTAACACCAACTGTTTTGCAATGTATAAGAGACCCCCTTTGGTCGTGAATGACTATGGGATTGCACTTAGGAAGTTCCCCTCCAAGGCACAAGTCCGGGCAAGGTTGTTTATGGAAGACCAGCAGTCACCCATGCATACCAACCTCCCTTCTTCATGCAACTGATGTTATCCAAGGGAATGGCAAAGGGGCCGATAGAGCTTGACACCAGTAATGTCGCAACTCATTTTTACAGTTGAGTGAACTGGAACAATGTGAAATAAATTGTTTTGATCAATAACACAACACACAGCCCAGTCCGGGAATCGAACTCACTACCTCATGATTGTGAGCCCAATGCTCTGACCACTGATCTATGTACTGGGTGTTTTTTTTTTAGGGTAGTTTCTGGTGATGTTGGCTGTAGTGTTCTAGTACTGGTAATTTCATATTTGTATTTTAAAATGTTTGGTTTTTTTTTTTGTCTTTTTTTTTAACAGTGGTGATACCAAAAAAAATGTTACCAATAAAGAATGGTCTAAAGATGACAGCAGTCAATCTGATAGCAACCAGTCAGCTAACTCAGACCAAACTGCTTCAAGTGACGACGCTGAGGCAGAAAAAGTAGTAAACTGTTCACAAGAAAGGTATAGTCATCTCCAGTTTGTTAGGATAATGAGTAATGATGAGCTTCTGAAAGTACAAATTGTGACTCCCTTCACTTCCCTCACCCCATGTTCTGTGACGTTGTATATTAGCACCTGAACCATTCTCTGCACTATTTAGACTGGTGTTGTTTTACATTTTAGACCTTGAGATCCAAGTCTAGAACATTACAGAACAAATTTTAAACCACCACAATCTCTCTCTCTCTCTCTCTCACACACACACACACTATGTACCTATGTATGTACACTAGAGGTGGTGGAATAGCAAAGAGACCCTATACCCAACACCAAATCATATCCAACTCTAAGAAAATGAATTGCTCTGTGATAAGTCTTCTCACAATAATTATATGTATCCTCGTTTATTATCGTTAACATCCCCTTTGCTTGCTTGCAAGGGTCAAACAATTTATTGAGGCAGATTTTCTATGACTGAATGAATACCCTCCCTGTTTCCAAGCAAGATAATCTTTCCCCAGGGCCAGACATGTTTTCCACGGAAGACTGGAAACTAACTACACTGCCTGTATGACAGGGATGCTCGTTTACAACCATTACACGATGTCAAGACAAAGGTACACCCAAACATATACACCCACATGTATATGTGCACACATACATACATGACCGGTTTCTCTCGGCTTTCATTTACTTCATTCACTCACAAGGCTTTGGTTGGCCTTGGGCTTTAGTAGAAGATACTTGAGCCCAAGGTACCACACACTGGACTGTACGTGACTGAGACCACATGGTTGATAAGCAAGTTTCCTAACCACACAGCCACTTCTCTACTATCCCTGATTATATAGTGTGGCTGTTTCAGATTTTCCAAATCTTCATTCCCTCCTTTTTTTGTTAAAGGCCTACTCCAGAATATCTTTTTCTCTTTATTATTAGTTTTATTATTCATTAACCAGTCATGGATGTGTGGTTACAAAGTTCACTTTTTAACTGCAATGTTATGAGGAAGCCATTAGTATAAAGAGGGGAAGATGTTGGAGAAATTTTGGAGCCTTGTGGAGTTTATACTGTGGATCGGCAGCCTCGATGAACCGGTTTTGTTAAGAAATTTTTGACATAAGAGTTGGACAACAGCCGGAGCTAATAACCAGAGAGGTGGGGGTGAGTGGGGAGTGATACAGCAGCCTCTGTTAAGAAGTCTTTCTCCTTTATCTCACCTGTGTAGCACAGGTGAGATTGTTGACAAAAACAACAGAGCAAGAATCTGTGTTTACCACAAGACAGGTTGAGTGATTCTTCCAAGAGCGATTCCAAATGGTCAGAGGATTATTTTAAACTGGCAAATAAGGATTAAAACGTCCCTTTTTTTTTTTAAGGGTACGTTATATTTTTGTAGCAGCACTAGTCGTCATCTGACAGGACTCAGTCCGCTGTATATTGCCCTTGTTGTTTTTCAATTTTCAACAGTTTTCTGTTTCTTTCATTAATTATTCTTCCTCTTATCCCCTAAGGCTATCCATCTGACCAACATAGCCACTCAACACAATTTCAAATATTTTAAAAATAGATATATGTTTTTGTCACTTTTCCTTCTACATTTTATCATTATTTTCCTTAATGAAGTAACTCCATCTAAGTGTCTGTTTGTCTTTAAGTCAAACCATAATTTCTGTGCAAATAATCTCCCTGTAATCACTTACTGATGGAAAGCTAGTGGCGTTCGTTAGCATTTTGTAGTAATCTATTGATGGATTTGGAGGTTTCATATTTCAAAATCATTATGACAATCACCTCATTAGTTAATTACAAACATAAAGCCCAACATTCTGTGTCTCAGGAAATCTTTTGCTCATGATTGCAGTATTTCTTTCTTTCTTTTTCTTTTTTTTTTTCTTCTCTTCACTCAGCATTGAGTCAAGATAGCTTTTCTTTTTCTCTCCTTCCGAATAAAGGTTACATTTTGAAACTGATGAAGAGCTTTATCAGAATTTTAAGTGAGTTTTCCTCTTTGAAAGCTTCCGCTGACTGCACCGTTCTTTTAGGTGCAAACTGCTTCTCCTGCACTGCTTTCGGCTGGCACCATTCGACCGGTTACAATCCAGACAGGACAACCTGTCTGACTTGTTCATTTCTTTGTTTTCGCATTCTTTATTTGAAATTCATATCAGATTTATACAAATATTATTTCCCCATGGATTTTAATGTCTTTTTAAAAATTGCTTTTCAACATGAGTCTAGTTCCTCTTCTATGACAATCTACACAAGCTTTTAGCTTCAAAGATGTAGCTTTTATATACTAATATGCTCTGTTGTAATGAATTTAGTTGTTCATTCTCAGACTTAATTGTAATCTTTTGGAGTGATTTCTTCCCTGACGTGTGGTTCCCTCTTGACTAACGAGTTACACCTGATACTACTGTTTCCTCTTCAGTTGTATCCCGCTCTGCCATTGGTAATTCACTGCTAATATTTTGGGTTTGTGGTGGGGTGAGCAGAAACTGTAACACAGTTTTAATCCCCGATTTCTTTGTTTTGATAATGTTTTTGAGAAATTCTTCAATATTGCATTTTTACTTACATCTCCCAAAATACAGAGCCTTTTGTGCCTACTCAATTTGGTTTCAAGAAGAAAAGAAAAGAGAAAAAAAAACATTGAGGTTGATCTGACTGTAGTCAGTAAGTGCAAAGTGTTCTAAAACGCCTCTAATAGCTTAGGATTTGTGACATGATGATTTTAAATTTGAAAAAAACCCCAAAAAAACGAACACATGATATTCATCATCATCGTTTAACGTCCGTTCTCCATGCTAGCATGGGTTGGACGGTTCGACCGGGGTCTGGGAAGCCAGGGGCTGCACCAGGCTCCAGTCTGATCTGGCAATGTTTCTACAACTGGATGTCCTTCCTAACGCCAACCACTCCGCG
The DNA here is from genome assembly GCF_006345805.1 of Octopus sinensis. Lineage (NCBI taxonomy): Eukaryota > Metazoa > Mollusca > Cephalopoda > Octopoda > Octopodidae > Octopus > Octopus sinensis. The sequence continues at coordinate 28,674,843 of NC_043020.1, forward strand.
AGTGTAGTGGGTGCTTTTTACGTGACACCGGCACCTGTGCCAGGGGTGTCTGGCATTGGCCACGATCGGTTGGTGCTTTTGACATGCCACCGACACGGAAGCCAGTCAAGGCGGCACTGGCATCGGCCACGTTCGGATGGTGCTTTTTATGTGCCACCGGCATGGAAGCCAGTGGGGGCGGCGCTGGCATCGGCCACGTTTGGATGGTGCTTTTTATGTGCCACCGGCACAGAAGCCAGTCGAGGCGGCACTGGCATCGGCCACGTTCGGATGGTGCTTTTTATGTGCCACCGGCACAGAAGCCAGTCGAGGCGGCGCTGGCATCGGTCACGTTTGGATGGTGCTTTTTATGTGCCACCGGCACAGAAGCCAGTCGAGGCGGAACTGGCATCGGCCACGTTCGGATGGTGCTTTTTATGTGCCACCGGCACAGAAGCCAGTCGGGGCGGCGCTGGCATCGGCCACGTTTGGATGGTGCTTTTTATGTGCCACCAGCACAGAAGCCAGTCGAGGCGGCGCTGGCATTGGCCACGTTCGGATGGGGCCTTTTATGTGCCACCGGCACGGAAGCCAGTCGGGGCGGCGCTGGCATCGGCCACGTTCGGATGGTGCTTTTTATGTGCCACCAGCACAGAAGCCAGTCGAGGCGGCGCTGGCATCGGCCATGTTTGGATGGTGCTTTTTATGTGCCACCAGCACAGACGCCAGTCGAGGCGGCACTGGCATCGGCCACGTTCGGATGGTGCTTTTTATGTGCCACCGGCACAGAAGCCAGTCGAGGCGGCGCTGGCATCGGCCACGTTTGGATGGTGCTTTTTATGTGCCACCAGCACAGAAGCCAGTCGAGGCGGCGCTGGCATTGGCCACGTTCGGATGGGGCCTTTTATGTGCCACCGGCACGGAAGCCATTCGGGGCGGCGCTGGCATCGGCTACGTTCGGATGGTGCTTTTTATGTGCCACCGGCACAGAAGCCAGTCGAGGCGGCGCTGGCATCGGCCACGTTTGGATGGTGCTTTTTATGTGCCACCAGCACAGAAGCCAGTCGGGGCGGCGCTGGCATCGGCCACGTTCGGATGGTGCTTTTTATGTGCCACCGGCACAGAAGCCAGTCGAGGCGGCACTGGCATCGGCCACGTTCGGATGGTGCTTTTTATGTGCCACCAGCACAGAAGCCAGTCGAGGCGGCGCTGGCATCGGCCACGTTCGGATGGTGCTTTTTATGTGCCACCAGCACAGAAGCCAGTCGGGGCGGCGCTGGCATCGGCCACGTTCGGATGGTGCTTTTTATGTGCCACCAGCACAGAAGCCAGTCGAGGCGGCACTGGCATCGGCCACGTTCGGATGGTGCTTTTTATGTGCCACCGGCACAGAAGCCAGTCGAGGCGGCACTGGCATCGGCCACGTTCGGATGGTGCTTTTTATGTGCCACCAGCACAGAAGCCAGTCGGGGCGGCGCTGGCATCGGCCACGTTCGGATGGTGCTTTTTATGTGCCACCAGCACAGGTATCACAACTACTATTTCCATTGATATTTATTTCGATGTTCATGTACTTGACTCAACAGGTCTCCTCAAGCACAGCGGGATGTTCTGGAATCCAAGGTACTTTGAATGGGCAGGGGCTATGCGGGGCTGGGACATTGATAAGGAATATTAAAAACTTTCAAAAAAAAAACTTTTTAAAATGAATGTGCTGCTTTGTGCATGTCGGTGTGCTTTTGATGTGCAACTGTGCTGGTGAATGCATGTGGCAATATCTTTTAATGTTTTCCAATTTCAATGTGCAAACCTCTTCATCATGTGCAAGTCTTTTTGTTTCTAATAATTAAAAATTGTTCTCTCTATATTCATCTGCAATGATAAACAAGTGCTCCAAAGGTCACTCTCTCTCCATTAATCATTGGCCTTTGGCATAGATACCTGTAGCTTTCCATTCCTTTATTTTCGGTAAGATTGCTTTTTTGCCTTGTTGTTACCAATTGCACACCTTCCTGCATTTTAGTACTCGTTCAGAGTCTGTATCAAATACGCATGACAAAGGCTGCTGCCATTTCTTTTTCTTTCCACAACTTAAAACGGTTGTCTTCATGTACTTTGATCTAGATATATATTTTACATTTGCTTTATACATTTATATATTTCTTTATTGCCCACAAGGGGCCAAACACAGAGGGGACAAACAAGGACAGACAAAGGGATTAAGTCGATTACATTGACCCAAGTGCGAAACTGGTACTTTATTTATTGACCCCGAAAGGATGAAAGGCAAAGTCGACTTCAGCGGGATTTGAACTCAGAACGTAACGACAGACGAAATACTGCTAAGCATTTATAATTGAACCTTAAAGGCTATCACTACACTTCTCTCTTGGTGTAGATATTGACTGCTTTTTGTATTTTCAGTCATCCTCATCATTTAACATCCTTTTTGTCTCCCCCTCATGATGCTGGCATGGGTTTCACAGTTTGACAGGAACCGACAAGCCAGGGAGCTGTGCTGAGCACCACTGTCTGTTTGATAGAGCTTTTCAGAATGACCCCGCAGCCAATGCTCTGGAGCAGGAGTGAAGAACAGCTCTTTCGAGAGGTTACACTTTCCGCTTCTGATGTTGTGAACTAGAATGAGATCACCACGGCGGCGGCGTTTTTCTAGAGAATAAAGGTCGAGCGTCTTCAGCCTTTCTTCATAAGACAAATGCTTGAGACCAAGAACCATGCGGGTAGCCAGCTTCTGGACTCTTTCGAGATGCTGTATGCATTAATGAGGTCACCAAGTACTCATGAGTATTAAGTTTAAATAATTAAAGTTTTGCTTAATTTCCAATCTTACCTCAGACAATGAAATAGCGAGAGGTTGACAAAACGAGTTTTCGTACTTAGCTGGAAAAAAAAAAAGCTGGGGTTGAGTTTGGGAAAAGCTGGCATCCTCACCCCATGAAACAAATATAGGGGGGATTGTTCTGTATATTGATGCAACTGCAATAATAATTCAAAAGAGCAATTTAGAGACCTTGATTACAATTGATAAATAATATATCTAGCACCACTTTGCTTTTAAAGCAGTCTCAAAGAAAGCTTTGATTTTCTTAATTCTTGTATGAAATTCAAACTTGAAATTTGAAGGATTTCCCATTTCAGCAAAATGTAAGAAAATGTGACATATTTCTGTAGTTTCGTTCATGACTTCTCTTTCTTCTTAAAATATCAATATTTATCAATGATTGTTAAAACCCTTTTTTTTTTGTAATTTAAACACATTTTTCAAATAAACCAGATGTAGCTATCAAAATTTTCCTGATAAAGTTAGTTTCTCTTTTGGCTTATTTTTCCTTTCTCTTTTGATCCTGCCTTGATTCTCTATTAATGGTTTGGAACCACTTCCAGCATTACCTAACAAACAAACAAACAAACAAACAAAAGCAACTAACATTGTTGTATCATTTTTTAAAAAAATGTTTTTCTATTCACGTGATCTTTGTATGTTTTTCTATTTCAGTTTTCTGAGTTCAGCTGGTCTTATTAAACCAAGTAATTTTGAAGAGGCTTCTTCCTCTTCTTCTTCTACCACCGTTGTTCCCAGTGTATCCACAACAGAAAGTTCATCCTGTGTGTCTACAACAGAATGTTCCAGTGTTGCTACATCAGAATGTTCTGGTGTTTCTACAACGGATTGTTCTAGTGTTGCTACAACAAGTGTTTCTACTGCCAGTAATGATAAAGACCCAGAAGGAGTTAGTGAAGATAAATCCAAGTCTAACGATGATTCTGTTGCCAAGTCCACCACTTCCAATTCAGATGGCAACAGTGAATCTTCCAAATCTAATTTGATAGAAAATGTCAGGTAATTAATTATAAGTTTGCATGGTGTCAGGAGAGTCCTCTTCATGAGGCATCTCCTCAACCACTCTCACCCACCCCCATATGTAATAGGGGTTAGCTATATATCTCCTCTCTAGCGACATGCCTGTGTTTTTCTTTTTCAACATCCAGCATCCATCTGTAGAAAATCTGCCTCAATGAATTCTGTTGCCTCACTAGCACTTGTGCTGGTGACATGTGAAGCATTCAAGCGAGGTCATCGCCAGTACCACTGGACTGGCTCCTGTGCAGGTGGCACAGAAAAAGCACCATTTGGGCATGGCCGTTGCCAGTTCCACCAAACTGGCCCTCGTGCCGGTGGCATGCACTCGGAGTGGTTGGTGTTAGGAAGGGCATCCAGCTGTAGAAACTCTGCCAGATCAGATTGGAGTCTGGTTCGCCAGACCTCAGTCAAATCGTCCAACCCATGCTAGCATGGAAAGCGGACGTTAAACGATGATGATGATGATGATGCTTGCATAGGAAAGTGGATGTTAAAACGATGATGATGTTGTTTTACTGGATCCAACTCATGATGGTAACCAAAGGGTTGACAGGAAGAAAGAGAGAGAAATATTTGATGGAACTTTAGCTTAAACAGTAGCAAATCGGAAGAATTATTCCTTGTTGCACCTGACGAAATGCTGAGCTGCATTTCTTCCTGTTCTTTACATTGAGAGTTCAAATTCTGCTGAGGTCAGCTTTGTCTTTCATCCTTTCAGGGGTGGGGCGGGGCAATAAAACAGGTACCTGCTGAATAACCGAGTTGATGTAATCAACATTCCCCTCTCCCTTCAGAATTGCTGGCCTTGTACTGGAATTAGAATTATTTAGCTTAACCCTTTGGCATTCAGATTTCTTACTGAAATATAATGCTTATTCACATTACTCTTTACTCTTTTACTTGTTTCAGTCATTTGACTGCGGCCATGCTGGAGCACCGCCTTTAGTCGAGCAAATCGACCCCAGGACTTATTCTTTGTAAGCCTAGTACTTATTCTATCGGTCTCTTTTGCCGAACCGCTAAGTTACGGGGACGTAAACACACCAGCATCGGTTGTCAAGCGATGGTGGGAGGGACAGACAGACACACACATACATATATACGACAGGCTTCTTTCAGTTTCCGTCTACCAAATCCACTCACAAGGCTTTGGTCAGCCCGAGGCTATAGTAAAAGACACTTGCCCAAGGTGCCACGCAGTGGGATTGAACCCGGAACCATGTGGTTGGTAAGCAAGCTACTTACCACACAGCCACTCCTGTGCATTGTTTGGAATTAATTCTGCATTGTCTTTTAGCTTCAAGATTTCAATGATGTGACTGTATATTTTTAGAATGACATTGTAGGGTAGGTGTGAGAGGTTGGAGCTGGTCAGTTTAGGGGTTTTCTCCGTCCGGGTTGCGGATCCGTGGAATAAGCTGCCAGACGAGATGGTGAAGATGCCGACGACCGCTTGGTTCAAAGTCTCCCTTGACCTCAAGTGGCCTGAACTCTTTACATGAACACCACCCTGTACATAATTCCATCTCCCCCTACATGGCCTTGCTTTTTGCTTTTTGAGCCAAAAAATTAACTAACTAGTATAAAACACAGAGTATTGCGGGGCCAGCTACGGCCGGTTTAGTTGCTAAAGGTTTAAACCTGTCCTGTCTTTCTGTTTTGCAGGTCTCAAGCGATTGAAGCCATGGAAAAATACGAAAAGGCTATAACAGCATCAATGAAGAATGGACCAGTTTGAATTAGATATCCTAGATCCTGTGTTGTCCAGGGCGGCAGCATAAACAACATTCTCAACATGCCTTAATAACAACTCCCTAATTGTCTGACTGCCCTGTCTAACACTTAGAAAGTCAGCATAGTGTTTGGTTGCTAAGTAACACTGCCTGCAAACAAACGTCTATAACAAAACATCTTATCTGGAGGAACAGCGTTTGCCTCAAAGGTTTATTATACTTGATGGTCATCTTCCATCCAGCTGGCTGTTGACTTCAGTAATTGGTAGTATATTTGTTTTTGTCCCCCTGTTCTTTTATTATTATTATTATTATAATAATAATAATTATTATTATTATAATTATTATATTCACACATTGGCCCCCTTTCCCTTGCCCCTCCACCCCATGTCTTTCTTTGCCCTTAACCATTTGATTTATTTTGGGTGGGGGGTTCGTTTTTTCCTTCTTCCTTCAGTTAGTTCTCGGTGTCTGAAATTGTTTAATTTGTCTTCATTTCCGGTTCTGTTTTGGAGCTCTCTTCTGGCCTTTGTTTCCAGTCCAGCTTATACGACTCTTGTCTGCTGCTGGGCACTCACCAAAGTAGATACTGTTGAACAGACAGACACACCCTCTCTTTCTCTCTCTCTCTCATTTGTTAATAATTATTCTCATTTTATATTTTCTTGTGTCCCCCTCCCCCCTTAAAATATTGCAATCTATTGGACTTGAATAAGGAACAGGAAGCATTATCTGTAGAAATGAGTTGCTTTGTTTTTTATACATACATTATATATATGTGTGTTAGAGTGTGTGTGTGTATATATGTATATATATGTGTATATATATATGTATATGTGTATATATGTGTATATATGTATATATGTGTGTGTATGTGTATATATGTATATATATATATGTGTATATATATGTATGTCTATATATATATATATATGTATATATGTGTGTGTATATAGATATGTATATATGTATGTGTATATATATATGTGCATGTGTGTATATATATATAATATATGTATATAAAATTCTATTGATGATGTTCTATTTGGTCAGAATTTTTATCTGTGCTCTTTTGTACGAGAAAGGTTTGCTAGATGAAATATGGACAATGAAAACTGTGTGAAACCCTTTTCTAACCGTTACATGTCACAGTTGCACACAACAACAACAACAACAACAGGGTGAAATAAAATGTTAAAACCAAACCTCACCTATTTTTCCAACTCTGTATTTCTCTCCAAGAAGTGAAGCGTAAAAACACGGTATATTTTACTGGTGGCACTGAACAGTAATTGACTCAGATCTCCCGCGTACTGCGACGCCAGCCCCAGTGTGCCACCGCCGCCACAAGCGACTCTAATCCAATTCGAAGAGCTGTCTGATCTAAATGACATTTCTGGTGCTTTTTTTTTTTTTTTTATTTTCAGATACTATAATGATAATAAAAAGAAAAAAGAAAAAAAAAATCAGGGAAAGTGAAAGCCTTGTCTATTTTCTACGTGTTTGGGGGTGAAACTAAAGAAGATAGATGAGAAAAAGAAATATAAAAGAAGAAAAAAAAAAACCCTCCCAATTTTTAAAACCTTTAGATTTTTGAAAATTTATTTTATTTTTATAATGAAAGAAGTGGTGATCGTTGTGGTGAGTGTTTGCATTGGTAATTAATGCTCTGACTTGGTTGTGGCTGTTTCTCTGTTTTATATAAATGCTTTGAGTCAGCTAATTTCAGTTGATTATTTTTCTTTTTCTTTTTTTTTTTTTTTTTCCATCTTTAACATTTTGCTTTTAATAACACTAATATAGTATCACCATGTTTCATTTCCAATAACTCTCAGACAATTGAAAATGGCCTTCCTTTTGATTAAAACGAAGCAGTTTGTGTCTAGATTCCGCGTCTTTTTTTTTTTTTTCTCTTTTTGTTATCTTTGATTAGATCAATCTCATCTTTGCAAAGGTGTGTCACAATAAAGTACGGTACCAGTGTTTGGCTACTGTCCATCAAAACTGACCATTTGTCCATCTCTAGAGCTAGTCCATAAATCTGCCCGTTTGTACACTTTGACTTTGTACAATTTCTTTAGTTTTGTATTGTCGTTATAAATACATTATTTTATTAGATATAAAATAATTAGGTACAACTTCCAGACTTCAGCGCTTCTCTCTCACCTCTGAACCACAAAGAGAGGGCAATTTGGCTTTAACCTGTATCTTACGTGTTTTATTTTATTTTATTTTTTCTAATCTTTTTATGTATTATTCGTTATCCAGTGTAAATAGGCCAACACAAAAATTCTTTCTAAAGAGAAGAAAGCTGTCCTATAACAGCAACTTATTGCCTGATTAAGTTTCCTGGCTGACCACGTGAAACAGCTCTCTCATTCCAGCTCTTTTTGTTTTTTTCTTTTTATACTAGATCTTCCATATTTGACTGATTAGGCTAACGTGAAGTGTAAGTCTCTTCTGAGACGTCTCTTAGACTCCAGACACCATTGAGCCTAACACGTGGATATTTGTCATTTTTTAAATTTAAAACAAATGTTTCTAACACACACACACACACACACACACACATTCTCTCTCATTCCGTTATGTGATTCAATTAAATTCTAAAATAGTTGTGAATTTAGATTAGTTTCACAAAACAACTATAACATTTAAAAAAAAAATTTATTAATGCTTTAAAATGGTGTTTCAAAACACACAGAAAGTTTCTTCCATAAACCTGTTGACTAAAATATACTCTAATTACAGGTAAGTACAGGTAAAATCTGAACTATAATTATTTAAATTTTGTTGAAATATCATACTATATAATGAGTTATTAACCAATATGATATAATTTACTAAAAAACAATTATATTTATGGCAAAAATACCTTTATTTTGTATAGTTTATCCTTTGCTTACATTTTGCATTGTGATTTTTTTGTATATTTTTTTTTTTTTTTTTTGCTGTTATTATAGAATATTTAAGGTGGTGAGCTGGCGAAATCGTTAGCACCCTGGACAGGGTGCCAGCGGTATCTCATCCATCTTTATGTTCTGAGTTCAAATTCCATTGAGGTCAGCTTTGCCTTTTATGCTTTCGGAGTTGATAAAATAAGTACCAGTTGAGCCCTGGAGGTCAATGCAATCGACTAGCCCCATCCCTGGATTTCCGGCCTTGTGCCTATCGTAGGAAGGATTGTTATGAGCTGGCAGAGTTGTTAACACATCAGGCAAAATGCTTAGCAGCATTTCTTCCAGTTCCTTACGTCCTGAGTTCAAATACAGTCGAGGTTAACAAAACAAGTACCAGTTGAACGCTGGGGTCAATCTTATCAGCTAACACCCTCCTGCTAAATTTGCTGGCCTTGTCTCAAAATCTAAAACCATTTGGACTGGAATAAACAAAAGTAAATAGTGAACAAGGTATTCTGATAAAGTCTTGGGGATAAACCTCTTGAAGTTTGGTTTCTTCTGGAAATCTTGGAAGAGAAATATTTTTTTAATCTTTTACTTTTGCTCCATTCTCTTTGCGGACATCATTTTCGGTGCCACTCTCTGACATTGCTTACACACTTGGAATTTGAAATCCGGTTCAGAGTCCATCACATGTTATAGACTTGAAGCAATTTTTTTTTTTATTTGCTGCTTTTCAGAATCGTTTAAATTCAGAGTTGCTATTACGGAATCTGAAGCTTCACATAATTTCTCTTTTTGGAAAAAAAAAGGGCAGAACATTCTAGAAATTATGAACAAAAATATCAAAACAAAATTTGGAAAATACAAAATTCACATAATGTTGGCTGGTGCAATGTAAGTACATATTTAGTGAAATCCTATCGTTTATGCAATAACAATATTTTGATTTAATATGAATAGGTATACGCAGACAGTCTCAGGCACTTTGGGGAGTCTTTGATGATAGGTTGTGTCAGGCAGGCTGGTAATAAAAGGGTTGAGAAATATAAATTTCTGTGGGTGGAGGGGACAAGAAACCACTCTCTTGAGATGGAACCAGAAAATTCTGATCTTATGAGTATCCGGGCAGAAAGTATTAAAAGACTGTACTCTTGTTACATTCTTTTTAAAAGTGTCATCTGTACGGCTGTTGTGTGGACGAATGGTATGACTGGTATTGTTTTACTACTACCTACTTGCATGTGGCTATGCATCCAATGTGTGTAAAATTTATTGAAAATACAAATTATACAGCTGATACATGTAATATGTGAAGGCGCATGGCTCAGTGGTTAGAGCGTCGAGCTTACGATTGTGAGGTTGTGAGTTTGAATCCCGGACTGGGCTGCGTGTTGTGTTCTTGAGCAAGACAATTCATTTCACGTTGCTCCAGTTAACTCAGCTGTAGAAATGAGTTGCAACGTCACTGGTGCCAAGCTGTATCGGCCCCTTTGCCTTTCCCTTGGATAACACTGGAGGCGTGGAGAGGGGAGGCCGGTGTGCATGGGCGACTGCTGGTCTTCCATAAACCACCTTGCCTGGACTTGTCCCTCGGAAGGTAACTTTCTAGGTGCAATCCCATGGTCAGTGTCGTGACCGAAGGGGGTCCCGACATGTAATATCCAAAGTGTGTGTGTCTGTGTGTCTACTGCCAATTATAAGATTTGTGCCTTAGTTCTTGGCTAGTTCTAGCAACTACATGTTTCACTTAAGTCTCTGTAGCTAATGGCTTTAAATTCCTGGCAACAATTCCTTACTTTCACCATTCTCTTTTGCCTCTATGCTACTCAACAACCTAAAGATTAAATCTGTTTCTCATGGGTTTAAACTACTTTATATACACCTAGTTTTATAGCATCCATCCCACTGCTGTACTGTAGCATATACTTTACCACCCAGCTACCACTGCTTTACTGTTTCCTGTAACATCCCCTGTTATTGACCAATTCATATTCTTACCTTCTGCAGAGTCGCTTGGCTGCAACTAATCCATCAAGCTCCGTTTGACACTCTGCTGTGTAGCTTGAAAACAAGGCACCCCCTGCATTTATTTTCTATTCTTGCAAATTTGTAATCATTCGCATCAATGGTTACAGGTTTCTGACATGTCAATCATTAGTCCTCTGCATCACGTGTCACAGTGAGTGACGAGGGAGCACGGCCGATTTGCTGAATCTTTTAAAGAGCATCAATCTTTTTTTTGTTTTTTGCTAATATACAATGGCAAAAGATATAATTACACACGCACGTGCGCATGTATGTGTGTGTAAATATATGTATATTAATTGGTGAAATTTACGGAGTGACTCAAGGGCTGAGTTTCACTCATTGGCCCTTACCAAAATGCATAAAACTCAGGAGCCTTCAGTCACTCCTATAACTTCTACTGGTTAATAAAAATAAAATGTATATATACTCATGCTTCAAGTTCTATTTTCTTGCATATTTAATTAAACCTAGCAACATCTGTAGCCTGGTCAGTCACGGTGATCACAATGATATATATATATGGAGGCGCAATGGCCCAGTGGTTAGGGCAGCAGACTCGCGGTTTCAATTCCCAGACCGGGAGTTGTGAGTGTTTATTGAGCGAAAACACCTAAAAGCTCCACGAGGCTCCGGCAGGGGGTGGTGGCGATCCCTGTTGTACTCTTTCTTCTGTTGGCCTGCTCGCTTAGCCAGCGGGGTGGCGTCATTCAAAGGCTAAAACAATGTGAAAGCGTTGTGACCAGCGATGTGTAACAACATCTGATGGTCTGGTCGGTCACGTGATCACATGATATATATATATATACACACACACACATATACATAAGGCTTAATGGCAGTTTCTGTCTGAAATTCCTCTCCCAAGGTATTGATCAACCTAAGGCAATGGTAGGCAACTCTTGCATAGAAACAAACAGAAACACTTGCTGGCAAAAGCCAACTCTATCACATAGCCATGCTTGTGTCCAGAATTCTATACAATTCTTTTTTTTTCTTCTTTTCTCCCCCATTTTTAAAATACATTTTCACATTACAAAGTTCCACCGGACTGCTCGTAGCAGAAGTCTTTATTGTGCATCAACCATCTTCATTGGGTGTTGTTTTAAAGTAACAGAACTCAATCAGTAGAACAGAAACGAACAAAAGTCAACAATGTCCCTTATAGTCTGACAACTCCCTGAATTAAAAGGGATCATTCTCTTCTCTCTCACAGTGTTATCTACCACACCCACCTCTTAGAATATTAACATAGGATTTCAGGGTTAATTATGACTATCATCTTTAGATGTCACTTAATGAAAAGCTGTCTCTGAAGTATGTTTAGTGATGGGAGCCGCAGGTGATCTGTAAGATTGATATAGTTGTATAGGGGGGAAGGGAGTATATTTTATTTGTAATGTTTGTTTAGCATGTGTTTTTACTCCGCCTCAATTAGCAACACCTTGGTTCATGGTAATTTTGCTATTTTGTGTCATTCCTATTAATCAAATGGAATCTTCTCCGTGTCATTACCATCTCTGAAATAACTTTAGTGATGACAGTTTGTATGTATAATAACTATACTGTTTCATTTGTAAGACAGGGTGGCCACTGAAGGACTGAATGATGTAAAACAAAAATAACTTTTGCAAACACAGTCACGGTTCGTAATGGAACCGTGACTGGCTCGCTATCTCCGGTGAACTGGCGCAGGACCGTCGTGCGTCGGCTGCCATGGTTCGAGATGCCTCGAGGGTGGTAGAAGAAGCCGACTCAACCCGCCCAGGGTGAATGTCGCCATAAGGACAAGTACATGGTTTGTTATATTTTTATTTGGATAGAAACATTTTAAAATCCAGTTTCAGAATCTTCTGAAGCGATGCTTAGTTGGGCTGAGTGACAACTGGCAGAGGTTGATGGATCCTGGAGGACACTCTGCTGTAAGCTTCCACCTCTGCGTCAGTGCGCTAAGGACCCCTTCCCGGAAGATCGCCGACTGATCCAATTCTTTCAAACTCGGCAAGTTACATTCTGAATCATGTTATCGCTGGGAGATATTCTGACAGTAAAATGTTGCCAGTATTTTCTCTGGCTTTAAATAAATTGATCTGTCACTGGAATAGAAATACTCAATGAGTTTCACCCGTTGCTGGACATCATAAATAGCCATTTTAATATCCAAGGGATGCAAAAAAAAAAGACGGTAAACAAACAAGTTATGACTTTTTCAAACCCTTCAGTTTTTCAGTGACCTCCTTGTATATTTCTTGATCATGTTAGTTCAGTCTTCAGAGGCTGACAGCCTCCGTTATCAACATCTTAGCTTCAAGCAAATGTGCTCTTTTTTTTTTCCCTGTGTCCTTGATAGTAAAATAGAATATTGTTATTGTGCAGGAAAGAAGGTCTGTTTTATATTTCATTCTTCGTATTGGTCCACTCACACTCTATCAACATCTTAGTTTATATTTATTGTGCTATCCCCCCCCCCTTACTAATAGTTGAATAGAATGTTCTTACAGAGTCAAGTGATTATTTTTTTTCTCATAAAAAAAAAAAAATTCAGTCCTAATACTTTGCAAATTTCCAGTTTCATAGATGATGCGGTGCTTTTCATTAGATTGTTGTCTCACCAGCTTTGCAAGTTGTCACTGAAATAGGAGTCATTCACTGCCTTCCTCCTCTCAACTACAGCATCAGTGATATATATTCTATCACATGGTGATGGTTTTGAAGGCTTGCATTGTTACCTATGTAAATTGTCGGTCTTTAAAAAAAGCAGTAGATATTTCTTGTTCCCAAATACATCTTTGTAAGAGAAAAAGGGATCCCTTAGGAAGTTACATAACTCTGCTTGCCTGAGAGATAACAGGTTATGTTGTCTTCTCCACAGAAGTACATTTAACTTAAATCTTCTTAGGTAATCTTATCCAGCTGGATCTTTAAATATTCATGTCAAGTAATCTTTAACAGCATTACCATGAGCTTCAAATTATTTTTCCATCATTTACTAAAAGAGAAAAAGTCCAGCATCTTTTCCCTATTTCTCTTTACACACACTTAGACATATATATCTAGATATAATCAAACGCGGCGAGCTGGTAGAAACGTTAGCACGTCGGGCAATTTGCGTAGCCGTATTTCATCTGCTGTTACGTTCTAGGTTCAAATTCCACCAAGGTCGGCTTTGCCTTTCATCCTTTCGGGGGTCAATGTAATCGACTTAATCCAATGTCCCCTCTGTGTTTAGCCCCTTGTGGGTAGTAAAGAAATATATATATATATATATATTTAGATATAACCTAGGTCTCCAGTTTGAGGATAATTTTCTCCCGCCAATCTTGGAGGCCCCGTAAAAGATCAGAAACCCTCTCTCCTAAATGTAAGATGTAAAACCTCAGTATATATGTATATTGGTGCGTGTATATATAAAGACAGAAAGAGAAATAAGGGAGATTCATATTTTTATCTAGTAATATGTTCCTTCTTTTAAGTGGTAGCTTAATGACTTTAATAATATATATGTATGTATATATTATATGTACGTATGTATATATATATGTATGTGTATATGTGAATATGTATGTATATATGTGTATATATATGTATATGTGTATGTATATATATGTATGTATATATTTATATATATGTATGTATATATTTATGTATATATGTATGTATATATTTATATATATGTATGTATATATTTATGTATGTATATGTATGTGTGTGTATATTTATGTATATGTATGTATATATATATGTATGTGTGTGTATATATATGTATATATACACACATATACACTAAGCTGGAAGTTATGCTACAGACATATATTTAATAATCATCTCGTTATTATAAAGATTCATCCCTGAAGTAATTTTGGCAAAACTAATTGAATATTGATTCTGATTATGTCAGCTGTATGATGATGCTGATGATGATGAACTTTGCTTGCAGTTTCTACAAAGTGAGTGCCTTCACTTCAACTATTTCTTGCATTACTGTCTCTTGTTTCTAGTGAATGTAAAAGATTGTCCTGTGCAGAGCTCTGAATTTGGCAATAAGTATTTCAGTTATTTTTAATCAGTTTCCATTTCCTGTTAATATCAATAATCCATTTTTCCTCAGAGAAACAATTATTACATTTGCAGTAATTTAAAATATAAAAAAATCTTAGAAAAGTCCCGTCCAATCCATGGAAAGAAAAAAAAAAAAAAAAACGGACATAAATTTGATTTGTTTGTAAATAATTTTTCTTTTTTATCGCCGTGACCAGTTCATTTCAATTCCATATTAAGTCCACCCCCCTCACTTAATCATCTTGCCAAATTTCCAAGCCCAAACTCCTTAATAACTGTTCTAGGTACTTCTGTTCACATTAATAAAGTTTTGATGAGCTGAGAGGAATTTTTAACAAATCAGATTATTTTTAATGTTATACATCTTATATATATATACAGAGATATCAAAACTAAAACAGAAAAAAAAGTCATTGAATTTTATTGTGTAGTCTTTATACACCCTCTCAAATCCAACTGTAAAATCTACTTCAGTTATTGGGTGGAAGTTTGAGAGATTGTGAAAAACTGACAGTTGGGTAATGAGTCATAAATCGGACACTACAGATTAGCCTGAAACTTAAATTAAGGATCTTCATTCTACCACTCTCCATACTGTGTAACATATTCGATAATTGTTTTTTTTTTCTTTAATTATTGTACCAGCTTCTTTTGTAATCAAAGTCTGGTGGTACAGTTGAACTAACTGGTTGAGAAACAAAATCCCTGTTTGTAGAAGTTTCTCATCATAAGCAATAAATAAAAAGTCCATACATAAATCAGTCATTGTTAAACAAATATAAAAAAAAAAAAAACAATACATTGTAGGTTATTTAGCCACTGGACAACCTGGTGTCTTTTTAAATGTTCCACGTCTGGTCCTGTGCTTTGCGCCCCCCGGCCCTTCTGTCACATGTGTAACAGGTTTCTGCAATTCGGTCAGATCTAAAGCCCTAATACACTTATTGTGCCAAACTGATATTCTTAACATCATCAGAAAAGGAAAACTAAAAAAAAAAAAAAAAAAAAAAAAAAAACAAACCTGTGTATTTTGCCATTTTAATTGTAAATTTTCTGCAATTTTATTTCAAAGAATAAAAAACAATATGAATCGTGTGTTTTTTTTTTAATTATTATTTCTAAGGGATGATTAGAACCGAGTTCTGCACTGTCTTTAGGTCACAAATTAACCCCTTAATTGTCAGCAACCTGGCTTCTATGTTCAATGACATTATAATGTTTGTAATGATGATGACGTCATCACAGGATGTGGAAAGTAAATGAATGATAATGTTATGCAAAATGACAATTGTATTTTCTGCCCATCAACAGATCACATATTACACAGGAAGGGGTGGAAAAGGTGTATGTGGGGAGGGGTTTTATTCTGTGATGATCAGTTCATCAATCGCCCAATCTTCGTAGCTTCCGTCAGGTAAGTATCGGCGAATTATGATTGGAATTTTCCTCGCTCTGCAACAGATTGAACACAAGTTAACAATACCATCATCATTAAACCCTTTCGTTACTGTATTTATTTCGAGCTGCTCTCTGTTTCTTTCAATTACTTTAAATATAACAAAGAATTTAGTAAAATAGCTTAATTATCATTTATTTTCCTAACACCACTTGATAATTACAAATGAACATCAGCCGTACAATCGATGCCACTTCATTTCCATGTCTTTTTTCATTAATTATTCTTAGTCTTACAGCTTTGAGATTTCAATGCTGTGAATGTTTATCTTCAGAACGACATTGCAGGGTAAGCGCAAGAGGCCAGGTCTGGCTCAGATTAACATAAAACCAGAAGAATATCTGAGTCTGATGTTGCCAGTTTAAATGCTAAGGGGCTGATCAAGATACCTTCCATCACATTCTAATTTAATGTTGCCTCAGTAAAATTTCTTTCCCGTTATAGTTTTAGCTTTGCTCCTGTACAAATTAAAATCTAGCATAAAACAGAGCAACTTATTATACGGATCAATACAGTGAATGGCACCCTTTCCTAGTTTATACAATTGAGAAACACATCTTTCAATCCTTTGATGCTTTCTACACAAAAATAAAATTCAAACAGAAGTACTGACCATATTAAAGCCACTCATCTTAATGCCACTAATCTAAGTTAATCAGAGAAATGGTTAATGAAAGTAAAACTTACTTGAGTTCCTTCATAGCTATCTGTAATGGATCTGTTTCACCTTCGAGTTCGACCATGACCGGAGCACACATCCTGCAGTTCAAAAAATGATTAAGTTTAGTCATTCATTACAAAATAGAAGACACAGGCATGGAGTGTGTGGCTGAGAAGTTTGTTTCTGAACCACAGGGTTTTGAGTTCAGTCCTACTGCGTGGCACCCACTACTAAAGTCCTGGGTTGACCAAAGTTTTGTGAGTGGATCTGGCAGACAGAAACTGAAAGAAGCACATTGTCATTATCATTATTTAATGCCCATTTTCCATGCTGGCATCGGTTGGACAGTTTGGCTGGCAAACTGGCTCCAGTGTTTTGATATGGTTTCTAAAATTCAATGTTCTCTCTAAAGCCAACCATTTTTCAGAGTGTACCGAGTGCTTTTTACATGGCACCAACATGTACCCATATCTGCATGCTTGACATCACACAATTGTTGTAAAACCATTGACACTATCATAAAAACGGTGCCGTTTGTTTCCAATATTCTTCAAAAACATGTCCACACTTCCAACTTACAAAAGAATATATACCGTAAATCCTCGAGTATAATACGCAGGGGATTTTTAGGGGGCTGTACCTCTGAAAAACCTAAAACTCGTGTATAATGCGCACCCCCTCTCTAACTTGAGTCGTGCGTAATTAAGCCAGCAGCACCTAGTCGAACAACCACTTCCGCGCATGCGTAATACAATAAAGGTGATGTTCTTAACTGTTATATGGGAATGTAAATATGTTTGCAAATTGTTTTTGTTACATGTTATTCTGTGTTCTGAATACTTTTATTTTAATAAATGTTGCTTACTGCAAGTTATGACTGATTCTTTTAAGATTCCATTGCTTTCAGGCTTAGCTTAAGGTATTTTCGCGTCCGACATCACAAAACGTGTCTGAATAAACACTGCCAGACAGCAAATAGAGACTCGGACATTGCTTAGAAAATAATTTTCATTTTTAACCTCGTATATAGTATGCACTAAGGATTTTGACATCTAAATTTTGGGGGAAAAATGTGGATTATACTCGAGGATTTACGGTGAATATAAAAATTAACAAAATGCAGAACAGAAAACATTACTCACGCTATTTGTAAGGCCCTCGTCCCAAGCACTCGAGCACGTTCATATTTTGTCATAAATGGTGTTGTGATTCTTTTATCATGGTCCACTTTCAGAGATGCTTCACTGCTTGGAAGGATGTCAATATTTTCAGATTCCTGAAAATAAAGGAGGACAGAATGAAAAAAATAAAAAATATTTTTCTTTATATCAAGAGAAGGAGACAGTTCCAATACTCATGTCTCTTTCAAGAACGTCATTGGCATCAAGGGATTATAACAATCAGCAAGGCACAGGCTTGGCTGTGTGGTTGAGAAACTTGCTTAACAACCATGTGGTGTCAGGCTCAGCCTTACTGGGCAGCACTTTGAGCAAGTGTCATCTACAATAGTCCTGGGCCAACCAAAGCATTGTCAGGAGATTTGGCAAGTAAAGACCAAAAGAAGCCCTTCATTTAAGTGTGTCTTTACACCATGTGATGGTTGTAAACGAGCACAGAGTGGAACCCCTTTAATCAACCCCTGAAATGATCAAAAGCAGAGTTGATCATAGTGGGATTTGAACTCAGAGCATAGAGAGTCAAAAGAAACACAACCAGGCATTCTAACCAATACTGCAATGACCCAGGCCAATTCACCATCAAGGCCGGTACTTCTTAACCATTTTTTGACCATGGACCTTTTTGATTCCCGTTTGATTCCATGTTTATAAAAAAAAAAAATCTTAGTGTATTTTTACAATATTATTAGGAATTGTATAAAAAGAAAATTAAAACATTTTGTGTATTGTACAAGTGTAGCCAGTTTGTGAAGGCACATGGCCTAGTGGTTAGGCCGTTGCACTCACGATCACCAGGTTGTGGTCTCAATTCCCAGATAGGGCGACGCGTTATGTTCTTCAGCAAAACACTCCAGTACTCTTTTCAACCAGTGGGGAATGTCGGCCTGCTCTCACCTAGCCAGTGGGGTGACGTCACTCAAAGGCCAAAACAACACAAAGCACATTGTGACCAGCGATGTGTAACAACATTTAATAGCCTGGTCGGTCACAGGCTATCAGATGATGTTATTTATTGCACATAAATTTTAACAACAAAACACCTGGACGTCCAAGAGTCATACGGACCCCCAACTGAGAACCACTGATCTCGGCTTAAGTCTGCTAAGAAAGTACAACTCACCTCAGGGTTTTCAATTGGTTCATCCAAAGGCTCTTCATCATAAGCAGTGTCTAAGTCTTCCAACCTAAAAATAAAATTACTCAGATGTACTGTTCATTTATATGTTTGTTTTACGTCCGTTTTTCCATGCTAGCATGGGTTGGACAATACTTATTATTGAGACATCGTTTCATACCTGTTTTTCAAGTAAGGAATGTTGGATCTTTTCGCTTTGACCGGCAGATTTTTAAAATAAATTCATATGACACCGCAAATAATTGTTGTTGACAAAGAACCGGAGAAATTGTATTCCCCTTGTCTATGAAAGTGAAGAGTTACAGGTCAATTTGTCAGCAGAAACACCATCAACATGACAGTGTTTGCTGAAGTTGATAATTTTGCCTCCAAATTACATGGTTTTGGGTTCAATCCCACAGCGTGGCACAGCATCTTGGAGAAGTGTCTTCTACTCTAGCCCCAGGTTGACTGAGTGGATTTGGTAGACAGACTCTGAGAGAAGCCCATCATATAATAAATGAGTGTAGATAGATAGATAGGTAGACAGACTTTTGATCATTTCAGGGGTTGATTAAAGGGGTACCAATCTGTGCCCGTTTACAACCATCACATGGTGTAAAGACACACTTAATTAAAGGGCTTCTTTTGGTTTTCACCACAGGCACAATGGGTTTTAGTAGTTACTATCTGTCAAATTTCATCTACAAAGCATTAATGCATTCTTGAGACTATAGCAGAAGACACACCCAGAGGGCCGTGCAATGGATCCAAAGTGGAACTGCTTAACCACAGCCTTTTATAGTCTTGTGGTAGTCTACAGCAAGAGTAAATGTATGCAGACGTGGCTACATTAGTTTCAAATTTTGGCACAAGGCCAGCAATTTTGAGGGAGGAGGCAAGTCAATTACATCAATCCCCAGTATTCAACTGGTACTTGTTTTATTGATCCTGAAAGGATGAACAGCAAAATCGACCAGTCAATATAAAGATCCTCACCCGGGAACAAAAAACAAAATCGACCATCCTGGGGGGTTTTAACAAGTATGTGGAAAACGAATATGAATAAAAATGCGCGCTTACAACCCTTGGTGGGTGACTTTCGGAAAATTCAAAAGATCCGATTTTTCTGTCATAACTTCCGGTAAAATGGATATATATTGTTTTTGTTTTTTTTTATGGAATCCCATGTTTTTGGTTATGGAGGATCCGATTCTGAACAAAATTTTTTTTTCAAAAAATTCCATTTTCAAAATTTCAGTTACACCCCACATTTTTTACTTTTCCTGGAAATTTTTCTTTTTGCGAAATACATAGAAAAATACGAAGATTATGATTCTGAAAAAAATTTGAAATCTAAATTTGAATTTGTTTATTTTTTCCATATCCTTAATCTCCGTATATTCCCATGTAGATTGATGGGGGAAAAAATCCGAAAAAAGGTTTTTTTAAAAAAATTTTAAAAAGAAAATTTGAGAAAAAGAAACCCACTTTAATTTCCCATTAGTAGATTGATTGCCTTATGTTACCGTAGTTTTGTGAGATTTGGCTGTTATTTCTAGTATGTGGACAGTGGACAAAATGCTGCCAAGTATTTTGCCTAGCCTGCTAACAATTCTGCCAACTCAACAATTTATACACGGCTAGATAAGTTGTATGTGCATAAAATACATGGGATTCGATTGGATCTTAGGAAGTACAGCTCTATGATAATAGTGAACGAAGTTTCCATTCTCAGTTGGAAGTCTTCTATTTCCCCTGTATTTCTGATGCTCTTGTGAAAATATGAACTTCAGTTCTAGAAATCTAATCCCACTTTTTAAAACTACACCTTTTTCACCTGATCCAAAACATCACTCACACTGCTGAAGTGATTCACAATGATCAGGTGAGTCATGGAAGAATGAAGAGTTAATTATAGGTGTGGTAAGAAGCTTGCTTACCAACCACATGGTTCCAGGTTCAGTCCTACTGTGTGGCACCTTGGGTAAGTGTCTTTTACTATAGCCTCGTGCCGACCAAAGCCTTGTAAGTGGATTTGGTAGGTAGACAGAAACTGAAAGAAACCCCTCTTGTGTTTATATGTGTATGTATATATATATATATATATAATATTAATTAGAGACAAAACCACTATTTTGCAAATCAAACAAAGAAAGACTTAATCCAATACATAAACAAATTTAATATAAATTAAATAAAATTAAATTCGCCACTACAATTATTTCTCAGATCTTCTATTCAATTTTAACTTAAAATTGAATAGAAGATCTGAAATCCACCTGATGAATGTCCTTAGAGACACGAAATAATTGTAGTGGCAAATTTAATTTTATTTAATTTATATTAAATTTTTTTATGTATTGGATTAAGTCTTTCTTTGTTTGATTTGCAAAATAGTGGTTTTGTCTCTAATTAATATTATATAATATTTTACTATAAAATTGGATTCAATCCTAAATCTGATTTTTCCCTGTAAATTTGGATTTATTCCCTAATATTTATTATTATATATATATATGTATGTGTGTTTGTCTCTAACCACCATCGCTTGACAACTGATGTTAGTGTGTTTAGATCGCCGTAACTTAACAGTTCGGCAAAAATAACTGATAGGCGTAGGAGTGGCTGTGTGGTAAGTAACTTGCTTACGAGCCACATGGTTTCGGGTTCAGTCCCACTGCGTGGCACCTTGGGCAAGTGTCTTCTACTATAGCCTCGGGTCGACCAAAGCCTTATGAGTGGATTTGGTAGACAGAAACTGAAAGAAGCCCGTCGTATATATGTATGTGTATACGTTTGTGTCTGTGCTTGCACCCCCAACATCGCTTGGAAACCGATGTTGGTGTGTTTATGTCCCCGTAACTTAGCGGTTCGGCAAGAGAGACCGATAGAATAAGTACAAGGATTACAAAGAATAAGTCCTAGGGTCGATTTGCTCGACTAAAGGTGGTGCTCCAGCATGGCCACAGTCAAAAATGAAACGAAAGAATAAGCATTCACTGGGTCTTAAGAGCCAACTCTACGTGTTTGCTCAACAACCAACAACGAAACCTCTTCGCTGTATTGACTGCGATTCGAACTTCTTAACCACAGAATCAAACCTCTGCACCTGGCTCTAATATTCGGACCTTTCGAAAGATTAACTCAGTAACACGATACATTGTTCCCTAATACTGTGACTTCTCCCCCACCTCATTATCTCATTTCGCAGGAACCGCAAAAGACCAAGGGTGCAGTTCTCCTCTTCTGACCAAGCCATGAAATAATATACACTGTACGATTCTAAAAAATGAATCCCATATGACATCATGACTGGTTTGTTTATTTCAATTAAGTACATCAAGGAATGTGTTTATATCGCAACAGATTCCAATATATTGACTTGACTTGAATGAATAAACAACAGACGACCAATGCAGACAATTTAATGTTTAAACAAAAGCGGAAAATATCATCTTTACACGAGGGACGTTTGTTTGAGTGAATCTCAGTCTCGAGTGTCCGTTTATTCTTCGGCCCAATAAATATAAAGTGAAGACTAAACAAAGGAAATGCAACCACAAACGAAATATAAACGATAACATTTGCAACATTACATCATTAAATAATTATGGAATACGTCCGAAACTGTTATTTCACAGAATGGAATAAATGTTTTTTAAAAGAACCTCTTCTTCTTTACATGAGCTCAGAAAAATACTTCTGAATGTGTATAAGAAATGATGTCTTTGTAAACGTAAGTAAAAGAGAAAACAGGAATAGTTCAAAGCAGAATGTTTCAACGATATTTTCATGTATTAAATAAAAGTTTGAGACCAAATATTATTAATTTAAAGGAAAAGAAGTTCCACTCACTGTTCGCCGACATCGTCGCCGTCCGCCATTTTGCAAATAAGGGAAGTAACTGGTGTGAAGACGGTGTCGTAGGGAAAACAGTCACCTGACTAACAGAGTTCCGGGTTTCTTGGGTTGAACAAGAGAATCCAATGTGTTCACAAATACACCTCAACATACATCGTTTCGAGATACGTCTTCTGCGATTTTACGTCGTTGTCTTAAGAATTTTCCTTGAAATTTACAATAGGGAGAGAGGGGTCCGGACAAAAGCCCCCTAGAACGAAAGTCCCCTGGGATGAAAGTCCCACCCCCGGACAAAAGCCCCACGGTTATATTTTTAGGCTATTTTTTCGTTTTTAGAATTTTTAGTTGAATGAATCGATCCCAATATTTTTTTTCTTTTTTACTTGTTGCAGACTGCAGCCGGCCATGCTGGGGCACTACCTCGAAGAATTTTCAGATGGCTGTATGGAACACAGAATATTTTAAAACCTTGATCAAAAACACTTCTGTGATATAATTCAACTTTGTTTTTCTTTTGACTTGTTGCCGTCATCAGACTGTGGCCATGCTGGGGCACCACCTTGAGGAACTTTTAGTCGACCCCAGAATTCTTTTAGATGATTTTCAATCAGCGCATAAAGTTAAGCCTAGAAGGGCTCCCGACATGCTAGAAATAACAGCCAAATCTCTTGAAATTTTTTCATAACCTACCTCGGTTACATTTTTTGGTTATTCTTCGTTTTTTTTCCTTTTTTTCTAAAAATCTTTTTACTTGTTTCAGTCACTGGAACGCGGCCATGCTGGGGCACCGCTTCGAAGAATTTTTAGTTGAATGCATCGACCCCAGAATCTTTTTTAGGTGATTTTCAACCAGAACATAAAGTTAAGCCTAGAAGGTCTATCCATGTGCTAAAAATAACAGCTAATTCTTACAAATCTTTTTTTTTTTTTTAATTTCACGTAAACAAAAACGGAAATCGTGGTTGTAAAAAAAAGTTATTTTCCAAAATTCCAATTTTTAAGTAAACAAGATATATTCAATAGAAAAGCGGTGTCAAAACATATAAGTCCCTAACAATGGTATGTTCCGTGTGTTTGCTCGTATTTAAAATACGTTTGAATGACTAGCCTTCTGTTAGACCTTCAATGGCCGGAGAAAGTTCAAAAGGTCAACTTATTCTCATTAATCTGTAAATGCTGAGAGAAGAAAACAAAAGACTTTAAATATATATTTTAAAATGCTGATTTTTTGCAACCAAAAATTCTTCAACCTAGTGCCCCAGCATGGCCGCAGTCGAATGACTGAAACAAGTAAAAAAATTTTTTTAAATATAAAAAAACCCCAAGGGGTTTATAAAAAGATTTCAAGAGATTTGGTTGTTGTTTCTAGCATGTGGAGATACCTCCTAGGTTTAACTTCATGTGCTGGTTAAAAATCATAAAAAAAAATTCTGGGGTCGTTACATTCAACTAAAAGTCTTCAAGATGGTGCCCCAGCATGGCCACAGTCTACTAACAGCAACAAGTAAAAGGTGAAAAGAACAAAAAAATTACTCGAAAAATATAACCATGGGGCCTTTGTCCTAGGGGAGCCTACATCCTAGGGTGCTTTTGTCCTACACTCACAGTAAATATTGGAGCAGTTATACTTTGAAAAGAAAACTTCTGGATAACTGAAATGGCTTAAGTCAGAAGACTCGTTGTAGATATATTTACACATGCTTACGATGGAAAGCTTACTGGTCTGAAATGGTCTTTTGCACGACATGTTTAGCAGAAAGGGTCATGGGTGGAAGTGGCAAATTGACCGAGTGGACACTACGTCCAGAAAAGAAGAAAGGGGAGAAGACTATGCAGAGGTTGGAAAGAAGACTTTGTTAGATTCTTTGGCACCCAAACATGGATGAAGAAAACATTGGACTGTAGATGGTGGAGAGAATATGCTGAGGCCTTCGTCCAGTAATGGACTGGACATATGCAAGGATGGCGACAGAATGCTTAGGCGGCAAGCTGGCAGAATTGTTAGCACGCCGGGCGAAATGCTTAGTGGTATTTCGTCTGCCGTTACGTTCTGAGTTCAAATTCCGCTGAGGTCGACTTTGCCATTCATCCTTTCGGGGTCGATAAATTAAGGACCAGTTACGCACTGGAGTCGATATAATCGACTTAATCCATTTGTCTGTCCTTGTTTGTCCCCTTGTGGGTAATAAAAAAAAAAATTAAAAAAAAGAATGCTTAGGCAGGTAATTTAACCAGTTTGCACACAACAATACAAACTTGATTTCAACTCTGATGAGGTGACACTAATCTGCCATACTCAAGTTCCTCAGTTCTCCTTAAATAAGTTTTATACATATAAGCAGTTGTGTATATATATAAGCAGTTGTGTATATATATGTAGGACCCTGCTTGGCCCTGCCCAAGATTTGAAACCAAATCCACCTTCTTGTTGCTTGTCAAAACGAGAAATCTTTGTTCTATCAAGAAGGAACATTGACTGATGTGTTTCCACTCGACCCCATGAAAGTGGACAAAAGCCCCATGGTTATATTTTTCGATTATTTTTTTGTCTTTTATTTTTCACCTTTTACTTGTTGCGGTAATTAGACTGTGGTCATGCTGGGGCACCACCTTGCAGTGTCAGGAAGAGTTCAAATGGACAGCAAGTGACCTAGATGAGTATAAGCTATTCTTATAATGGCATATTTCCATCTTTCTAGCTGGAATGTGCTGTTATAAATACCAGCGCTCTGTAGACAGGAAATTAGAGACAGCCTCAACCACCACACTGGGAACTGTTCTTGGCTGCCGCAACCGAACGCGATGACACAGACAACTCCAGCTTTCCAGCAACAAATACAACCGACCTGCCAGTCGCTCTCTACCTCTTTCTCACTGGCTTACAGGCATCTTCACTCCATCAATTTACTGCTGAGAACAACAGGGTACACGTAAAGCACGCCTGCCCATTGTGGTTTGGCATTCAGAAAAAGTAACCATAAATAAAATTTGGTTATCACAACTTCAGCCATTGCCTTCTTTCTTGGAGTCAGCATCACCATCTGCAACACTTCTTCACATTTGGCAACCACATCTATTACATGTGGAGGCACAATGGCCCAGTGGTTAGGGCAGCGGACTCACAGTCGGAGGATCGCGGTTTTGATTCCCAGACTGGGCATTGTGTGTGTTTATTGAGTGAAAACACCTAAAGCTCCACGAGGCTCCAGCAGGGTGTGGTGGCGACCCCTGTTGTACTCTTTCGCCTCAACTTTCTCTCACTCTCTCTTCCTGTTTCTTGAGTAACGCTGCGATGGACTGGTGTCCCATCCAGCTGGGGGGAACACATACGTCACAGAAACCGGGTCCATGAGCCTGGCTGGGCTTGAAAAGGGTGCATCATCATCATCATCGTTTAACGTTCGTTCTCCATGCTAGCATGGGTTGGACGGTTCAACCAGGATCTGGGAAGCCAGAAGGCTGCACCAGGCTCCAGTCTGGTTTGGCAGTGTCTCTACAGCTGGATGCCCTTCCTAATGCCAACCACTCCGTGAGTGTAGTGGGTGCTTTTTATGTGCCAGGTGAGGCTGGCAACGACCACAATTGGATTGGTGCTCTTTACGTGCCACCGGCACAGAAGCCAGTCAAGGCGGCGCTGACATAAATAAAAAAAAAATCTGTTACATATGTTTATATGAAAGGAATGTCTGTTTTCCTGCTGGCATGGGTTGGACAGTATGACAGGAGCTGGCAAGGCTGGGAGCTGTACCATGCCCCAGTGTCTGTCTTGGCATGCTTTCTACAGCTTCAAGCCCTTCCTAGTGCCAAACACTTTACAAAGTGTACTGGGTGCTTTTTACATGGTACCAGCACTTTTTGTGTGGTACAGTCACTGAAAAGGTTACCAAGTACATACACACATATACGATGAGATTCTTTCAGTACCAACTTTAAGTACCCATGTGCAGAAAGCAGTGTGACAATAACAAAGATATTTTATGGCGAAAGTGCAGATAATTCTTGACTTCTCCTCGTACATATATATGAGTGTATATATATATATATATATATATATATATATATATGGGCAAGAGGTGGTGGTGGTGGTGAGGGGTGAAGTTGCTTCTCAACATACATCGTTTTGAGAGATGTCTTTTGTGATTTTACATCGTTGTCTTCAGAAATTGAGAGAAAAAATCAAATTCGACTTCAGTCGATTTATCCGACTTTACCTCGGTCTCAGTGAACATTTTTATTTTTAAAAGCTTAAGAATTAGAAAAAAAAACACCCAAAATTCAATCCTGAAGTGGAAAATCAATTAAGGTAACCTGTGAAAAAATGTACAAACCATTTATTGAAATAGATAATAAAGTTTTTTTATTTAATGTTTTTTCGTGTTATCTGGTTTTTCAAGAGAAGTCGATTTGACTTGGAACCAATTACCGATGTTAGACTTGGAACCAATTACCGATGTTAGATGAGTTGTTTTCATTCATTTTTCATTTCCAGATATTGTTCACATAATCGTTTCTTTTCTATTCTAGGCACAAGACCCGAAATTTTTGGGGAGGGGTCCAATCGAGTAGATCGACCCCAGTATGCAACGGGTACTTAATTTATCGACCCTGAAAGGAAGAAAGGCAAAGTCGACCGTGGCGGAATTTGAACTCAGAGCATAAAGACAGACAAAATACTGCTAAGCATTTTGCCCAGCCTGCTAAGGCTTCTGCCAGCTCACTGCCTTTGGTTATTTGTATAATGTTGCTGGAAATGTTTCACTAACTATAAGGTACAGAGATGGGTGTGTGGTTAATAAGGTCGCTTTGCAGTCAGGTGGTTTGCAGTTCAATCCCACTGCACAGCAAGTGTCTTCGACTTATAGTCTCTGATTCAACAAAAGCCTTGTGAGTGAATTTTGAAGGTGGAAAATGTATGGAAGCCCATCATGTGTATGTGTGTCTTTGTTTGCTTCCCCCTCCATCAACACCACCTGACAACCAGTGTCCAACCATTTTGTACCACGACCAAGGACACACACTGAAATTGGCACCAAAACTGATTCTATTTATAGGCTGTGTTCATGGAACCTTATTGAACAATCTGGAGTGGATGTCACGTGAACAACGACCACTGATTGGACGCTAACTCAGCTGCACGCATGATCAAGTCATTGTTATGTCAGGACATGAAATTTGTGATGTGGTAACACGAGTTCACGTTCTGTTGTAATATTATCTGTTTGTGAAGGTGGCAAGCTGGCAGAAACGTTAGCATGTCAGGCAAAATGCTTAGCAGTATTTCGTCTGTCTTTACGTTCTTTGTTCAAATTCCGCTGAGGTCAATTTTGCCTTTCATCCTTTCAGGGTTGATAAATT
>NC_043020.1:28705552-28810552 GCF_006345805.1 Octopus sinensis
ATGTTTTGCACCCGTATCAATTTATGTGTATGTGTGGAACCATATATTTGCATGTGTCATGGTGTTAATATCTGGGTAAAAGTGTGTGCAGGTGTGTGTTTGTTGTGGGTTCGTGTTATCAGTATATGATTTAACTTAATAAACACAGTTTATAGTTTTTATTCTCTTTACTCTTTTACTTGTTTCAGTCATTTGACTGCGGCCATGCTGGAGCACCACCTTTAGTCGAGCAACTCTACCCCGGGACTTATTCTTTTGTAAGCCCAGTACTTATTCTATCAGTCTCTTTCGCTGAACCGCTAAGTAATGGGGACATAAACACACCAGCATCGGTTGTCAAGCAATGCTAGGGGGACAAACACACACACACACACACATATATATATACATATATACGACAGGCTTCTTTCAGTTTCTGTCTACCAAATTCACTCACAAGGCATTGGTCGGCCCGGGGCTATAGCAGAAGACATTTGCCCAAGATGCCACGCAGTGGGACTGAACCCAGAACCATGTGGTTGGTTAGCAAGCTACTTACCACACAGCCACTCCTGAATAATAAAAACTATAATCTATTTGAATATAAATCATATACTGCATCCTCCCATATAAGTTTTCATACCTATAAAAATTCACATTAGTAAATTCAATAGCAAAATATGAAGAAACAACCTTAGAAATCTTTGGAAATTAAAGGATGAAGTTACATTCATCCATTAAAAAGTATATATAATATATAAAGTTCATCATTCATCATCATCATCGTTTAACATCCGTTTTCCATGCTAGCATGGGTTGGACGGTTCGACGGGGGTCTGGGAAGCCAGGAGGCTGCGCCAGGCTCCAGTCTGATCTGGCAGTGTTTCTACAGCTGGATGCCCTTCCTATATATATGTATATATATATATATATATTACCATCATCATCATTTACTACTGTGCACCTTCCCATGCTTGAATGGGTCAAATGGAATTTGTTGAGACAGACTTTCAAAGGCTGGATGCCCTTCCTGTTGCCAATCCTTATCAGCTTCTAAGCAAGATAATATTTCCCCATAGCTAGACACATTTTCCACAGATGATTGGAAGTAAACAACCCCGCTTGTCTGACAGTGATGTTTGTTTACAACCATGATGTGATATCTAGAGCTTCTTTCAGTTTCCATCCACCCACTAAGTGGTTTGGCAAAAGAGACTGATAGGATAAGTATCAGACTTAAACAATAACCATCTGGGTTTAATTTGTTTGACTAAGCCATTGAAGGTGATGACTCACAGGGCCGCCATCCAATGATTGAGGCAAGTAAAAGATAAAAGAATTTCAATCAGTTTCGATGACAAGAATTTGCTTGTTTAATCAACTGGGTTTTGTTTTTTTTGTGTTTTTGTTTTTAATTAGCATGTAAATGGTAGAGTATTCCACAGACTCTTGTACCCTTAAATTACAACCCACCCAACAAGTTTCCAGTTTTCCCCAACACAACTTCACTGACAAAACTTCAGTGGACCCAAGGCAATGGTAAAAGCAGTAGTGTAGCAAGAGGAGGGATCAGTCCACCCAGACGATGCTTTTACAGGGGTTGGCACCTTTGTGTCTGCTGTATAAGCTTGTATAAGTTTGGGGTTCCCAGTGGGGACAGCAAACTCAAGAGCTGCCACTGGTTAACCCTTTAGCATTTAAACCAGCAATAGATCCGGCCCAAATGTTCTACCTGTTTTATGTTCAAATGAGCCGGATCTGGCCTCTCACACCTATCCTACAATGTCATTCTAAAGATATACAGTGAAGATGCCGAAGACCACTCGGTTCAAAGTCTCTCTTGACCAGAAATGGCCTGAACTCTTTGCATGAACACCACCCTGTACATAACTCCATGTCCCCCTACATGGCCTTGCTTTTTGCTTTTTGAGCTAAAAAATTAACTTAACTTAACATCATTGAAATCTCAAAGCTACAAGACTGTGTGATTAATTCCTAAAAGAGGGAATAAATCCGTGTTACATCAGAGGAAGTAATCTGAATGCTGAAGAGTTAAAAGAAACTTGCCTAAGATGCTACACAGTGGGATTGAAACTGGGATCTTGCGGTTGAGAAGCGAACGTCTTAACCATTCATCCACGGTGCACTCACCCATGCAAATTAACAACAGATATTATCAGAGAAATTCATTACAGAAAAATGTTTTATTAACTTAAAAAGATGAAATTGAAAATAAGTTAAACAATTGAAACTTTGTCTTTTTGCTTTGTTTTTTGTTTTTTATTCGTGAGACTATTTCACAACTGAATAACAGATTGTCAACCGGGGGCCAGCAAATGGTGGCGGCCCCCAGTGATAATGCATTGTGGGATATGAAATCTGTTCTGAGTATCCCTCCAGAACAGCTGTTGATAATAGCAACCAATGAGACAGTTATTTACTGAAGGTAGAGGTGATGAGAGAGAGAGAGATAAATAGACAGGTAGCCAGATGACATAGAGACAGGTAGGAAGATAGAGAGATAGATTGATGATAAATAGATAGGTAGATAGAGAGAGGGAGAGAGAGAGATTGGAAGAAACTAAATGATATGAAACAGCAATGGAAATAAGGAATAACAAATAAACAAACATAAAAAATAAATTGCTTTTCAAAATTCTATTTGAATAAAGTGGAAAGTGAAAGTCATCCAGTGTTTTAAGGCCAGTCATGTGTGTGTGGATGTGACAACAGCAGTGGGACATGACAACAAAGGATGGTTAGTTATCAACAGACTGTTCTGTCAAATTTGGTTCATATTGTTGAAGCTGCAAATATAACACAAATATAAGAAAAGACATTGATTCATTGAACCCATTATACATGTCAATATTGCAACAAATTTAAAAACTACATCAGTTCCTTTCATCTCACTTTACCCCCATCTCATCACCCTGCTTAGAATCATTTGCGGGGTCACTCCGAAAAGCTCTATCTGCGACGATTTCATCTCAATCGAAGGAGAGGGGCTTTCTCCGTCTGGGTTGCGGATCCGTGGAATAAGCTGCCGGACGTGATGGTGAAGATGCCGACGACTGCTCGGTTCAAAGTCTCCCTTGACCACAAGTGGCCTGAACTCTTTACATGAACACCACTCTGTACATAACTCCATGTCCCCCTACATGTCCTTGTTTTTTGCTTTTTGAGCCAAAATTAACTAACTAACTAAACCAGCTTCTTCCTATTCTCCTTTAGTTAGAGAGATCCCTTAAGGTCCTTAGTCTTACAAGTTACAAGGACCCTCTCTTTAGTGTTGGTGCAATGAGAAAAAAAAGAAGCAGCCAGTAACTGGCATAAGGAAGAGCATCCAGCCATAGAAACCCTACCAAAGCAGACATTGGGGCATAATGCAGTGCTCTGGTTCATGAGAACCTGTTGAGCCATCCAACCCATGCTGGTACAGAAGACTAATGTTAAATGATGACTGACAATTGTTTAATGATGATGATCTCAGCTGGAGATGTAACTAAAACCAGCAGCTAGATAATATTTATGTAGATGAAGGCAGCGAGCTGGCAGAAACCTTAGCATACTGGGGGGAAATGCTTAGAGGTATTTCGTCTGTCTTCACGTTCTGAGTTCAAATTCTGCAAAGGTCAACTTTGCCTTTCATCCTTTCAAGATCGATAAACTAAGTACCAGTTGCATACTGGGGTCAATCTAATCAATTGCCCTCCTCCCCCAAAATGTCAAGCCTTGTGCTTAGAATAGAAAAGAATATTTATGTAACTGAAACCAACTGAGATCAAAATGATGTGTGGAGCAGATTTCCTATAGAGAGAAATTTGCTGCATAAACAGAGAAAGGGGAAAGAGAAACATTAAAATGCCCAGCATTAAATAAGTCAGCAAGGCCAGATACATGGTGCCAAAACAGCTATACCAAAACATCTCATGCCCTTGATACATACATTCTTCATTAAAAGAATCCCTTTTTCTCTCTGGCTCTTTGTTATATTGCCTTATCATGTCCCTGTTGTTACTACTTTTATAACTGACCTTACTTCAAAACCTGCATCTTCTTTATCCAAATGGCTACATTTGTCTTTGTCTCTCAACCGGTTTCAACTGAGATACTAATGCTGATTTTCATTAATTGCAAGTTTTTTCGACTCTGAAGAGTTTCTTACACTCGTATGTTTTGATTGACTTCCTACAGTTTTGGTTAAATATACAGAGCAGACTTCTATTAGAATAAGTATTCCACATCTGTATGCGTTGCAACAGAAAACCAAATGGATTGGTGACAGGAGGAGGGGGCATCTGGCCATAAAGGTCTACCTCAGAAAAATCTTCCAACCTGTGTCAGCACAGTGAAAGACATGGCCTAGTGGTTAAGGTGCAGCACTCATGATTGTAAGATTGCAGTTTCAATTCCTAGATTGGGTGGTGTGCTGTGTTCTTGAGCAAAACACTTCATTTCACGTAGCCCAGTCCACTCAGCTGTAAAGAAGTGACCCTGCAATGGACTGGCATTGCATTCAAGTGAAATGTTGCAATCTTGGTCATTTATATACCATGGGAACCAGGTAAGCTGCCCTATGAGACCCAGGACTTGAGACTAATGTCCAGAGGCTGATGACGACAATATGTCAGCATGGAAGAGCAGACATAGGACAGTGATGCTGACCGTTCCACTTTTATCCATGAAAGACCTCAAAGTTAGCATGAATGCATTTACAGCCACCCTGTGTCATAAATCTATTTGGAAGTAGCTAAAAAACAACATCACACATTAGAGGCACCTGTGCTGGTGACACGTAAAAGGCACCCGTGCTAGGGACATGTAAAAGGCACCCGTGCTAGGGACACGTAAAAGGGACCCACTATACTCTTGGAGAAGTTGGTGTTAGGAAGGATATCCAGCCAAAGAAATGAAGCCAAATCAGATTGGAGTCTGGTACAGCTCTCCGGCTTACCATTTCCAGCCAAACCGTCAAATCCATGCCAGCCTGGAAAGCACGACACTAAATGATGATGATGATGATGATGATGGTGATGAATCTTACCTTGCTTTTGAGGTCTGAATTCTCCTCTTGAAGTTGTTCCACTTTCTCCTGTAATTCTATGACCTCCAACTTCAAGGCGTCTACATCTGCCGTTTCAGGACCAGAAACACCAAGATGCTGTTTCAAAAATCTGGTTAGGGTTCACTTAAGGGTCAACACGATTTAACATCACAAAGGAATATTTACTGGGATCTTAGACAGATTTAAGTGCGTGCATGTGTGTGTGTGTGTGTGTGTGAGCGCTTTCAATCCTTTCTGGAATCTAAGACAGATTTAAGTGCGTGTGGGTGAATAAGCTTGTATGGGCATGGCTGTGTGGTTAGGGAGCTTGCTTCCCAACTACATGGTTTTGGGTTCAGTCCCACTGCGTGGCACTTTGAGTAGGTGTCTTCCACTATAGCCCCGAGCAGACCGGAGCTTTGTGATTGAATTCGGTAGGTGGAAGTTACTGCCGTGTGTGTATGTGTGCGTATAGCTGCTCAGTGCCTCTCCGAAAGAGAGAGAGAGAGAGGGGAATGTGTGTGGAGTGTGTGTGAGTGTGTGGAGTGTGTGTGTGTTTCTTTCAAACTTTTTTCTCTTCCTCTCACTGAAATACTGAGAGAGAGAGAGAGAGAGAAAGAGAGAGGAAGAACAGTGCAAAACAGAGGGAGTGAGAAACATACTGAAAAAGGAAGGGGTGGAGTGGCAGTGATGGAGGTCATGAATCATTGACATAAATCTCAATAGGACAGAGTGGTTAAAAGTCCAGGGAACTACCACGGCAAAAAAAAAAATATATAATAAATGAATTCCTCTCTCTTCAAGGGACCAAAGTGTGATGTTGTGATGTTGCATGGCACTGAAACCAACATTGAATGCGGAAGATGTATAAAGACTGGGGAGGGGAGAGAAAAGGGTCCAGCTGGATGTGGAATGTTGGTGTTCATGAATGAGAGAACGCAGATAAACGGAATGAAAGATTAAGCAACGGAGGAACTGCACAAAAATGGATGCACATGGAGGATGACATTTGCATGAGAAAATGTCAAATGATAACGTGGCCGTAGCCAGCACCGCATCGACTGGCCTCCGTGCTGGTGGCACATAACAAACACCATCTGATCGTGGCCGTGCCAGCCTCGCCTGGCCTCCGTGCTGGTGGCACGTAAAAAGCACCATCCGATTGTGGCCGTTTGCCAGCCTCATCTGGCACCTTTGTCGGTGGCACATAAAAAGCACCCACTACACTCAGAGTGGTTGGCGTTAGGAAGGGCATCCAGCTGTAGAAACACTGCCAGATCAGACTGGGCCTGGTGCAGCCTTCGGGCTTCCCAGACCCCAGTTAAATCGTCCAACCCATGCTAGCATGGAAAGCGGACGTTAAACCATGATGATGATGATGATGGAAGCAGGCTGAAGAAGATATGGGTAGATGTAGCGAAGTTTGATCTCAGGATGCTGAGCTTCACAAAAGAGATGATGATGATGGATCATGAGAAATAGGGAGAAGCTGTGTTGGAAGAGATTTGCACAACCCCTTCCAGGATGCGCTGCTGCCACCACCACCACCATCGCATGGAACAATGGATGGAATCTTAGAACTTACCAGTGATTGAGAAAGAAATGGCAAAAGGATACTCTAAAGCATTGTTTGGTTTGTCAGGTTCTTCATAAAGTCCAACTAGAACTGAAAGAAAATACACAACAGAAACTGGTTAATTTGAAGGATTAGAGAGAAAGCAAGCAATCTCACCACTCAGCATTCAGGTTACTCTCAGAAATCCAATATTTATTCACATTGTTTGGAATAAATCATACATTATCTAGGTTATAGATTATCATCTATGCTGAAGGCAGTGAGCTGGCAGAATCGTTAGCACACTGGGCGAAATGCTTAGTGGTACTTCGGCTGCCACTACGTTCTGAGTTCAAATTCCACCGAGGTCGACTTTGCCTTTCATCCTTTCGGGGTCGATAAATTAAGTACCAGTTATGCATTGGGGTCGATGTAATCGACTTAATCCCTTTGTCTGTCCTTGTTTGTCCCCTCTATGTTTAGCCCCTTGTGGGCAATAAAGAAATAAGAAACGTTAGCATGCCAAGCAAAATGCTTAGCGGTATTTCGTCTGTCTTTACGGTCTGAGTTCAAATTCCGCCAAGGTTGACTTTGCCCTTCATCCTTTCCGGGTCAATGAATTAAGTACCAGTTGCGTACTGGGGTTGATCTAATCGCCTGGCCCGCTCCCCCAAAATTTCAGGCCTTTTGCTTAGAGTAGAAAAGATAATTTATGTTACAGCTTCGAGATTCTAATAAGGTGAATGTCTATTTTTAAAATGACATTGTAGAGCAGGTGTGAGAGGTGGGATCTGGCTGGTTTGAATATAAAATAGGCAGAACATTTGAACCAGAGGAGGCTGGTTTAAATGCCGAATGGTTGTCATTCTGTATTTTAAGCTGGAAAGATTCAAGATGATGTCTTCTGGAAAGACTAACAGCAAATTAGAGACTTCCAACTACCATTTAGCTTGGTGTTCAGCTAATGAAGGACAAATACTCTTTACTCTTTTACTTGCTTCAGTCATGTGACTGTGGCCATGCTGGAGCACCACCTTTTAGTCGAGCAAATCGATCCTGGGACTTATTCTTTGTAAGCCTAGTACTTATTCTATTGGTCTCTTTTGCTGAACCACTAAGTTATGGGGATGTAAACACACCAGCATCGGTTGTCAAGTGATGTTGGGGGGACAAACACAGACACACACATATATATATGTATATATATATACATATATACGACAGGCTTCTTTCAGTTTCCACCTACCAAATCCACTCGTAAGGCTTTGGTCGGCCCGAGGCTATAGTAGAAGACACTTGCCCAACGTGCCATGCAGGGGGACTGAACCCGGAACCATGCATTTGAGACGGAGTAACGTGATTGCTAAAGGGTTAAATCCGGGATCAGGTTCAACAGCAGTGAAGATTTAGGGTTTAATGGCAGCAGAACCAATCACATCAGAAAGTCCTTGGGGCTCAAAATTCTATGCAACCCTACAAACGGTAAATTTTCAGGAACCTTATCAAACACTGAAAATCTCTTGTTTAGAAAGACTTAGATTTAAAGTGAAAGCGGAAATAGGAAGTTTTGGCAGTTATGCCTTTCTTGATTAAGTGGAGCTGTTAAATGCCATTCAGAAGAACAAACAAACAACCAGAAAGTTTTCACCAGAAAAGAATAAAACAAAAAAATAGAAAATAATAATAATAATAAAAAAAAACTCAGATAAAACATTTGAAGAAATTCATGAAATTCCTTTTAGTTTTGGCAAGGTTTTGCTATCATAAAAATCACTGGCCTTACCCTGTATATTGATTTCGATGCCAAAATGGTGAAGCTACAAGCTTTGTGAACACGAACCAGTAGCAACGTAACCAGAAAACCCATATACCTGCTGCTTCAAGGTTTGGTCGTTTATATATAGATTCACAGAGTGTTGTTAGTATAAACAACACTGGATATATTTAGATTCACCATTGTTCGAAGAAGAATGTCACTGAAGATTTCTAACTGAAAGAACATCACTGCAGATCTTGTTCTAAGTACCAGAATCATATCAAGAATGTCACAGCAGTTCTTGGGATTTACACCTGTACTCTAACGAGATGCCTCAACATGTCCATTGCTGTGCGATGTATAATTCTAATAGATGTTTTAATTATTACAGAAATGGGATCTTTTCGGTTTGAACGGCAGTTTTTAACATAATTTCTAGGTAACTAAAAAATTTTAAACTTCGTATACTGGTAGAATGTGTTTATAAAACATCTTTTTCTCTTGGCTTTATTGAGAAAATTCTATAGTTTGTAAGATATTTGCTGTTTTTTTTTCTTCAATTTCTGCAATTTCAACCAATCACTGACGTCTATTGATGTAAAAACATTCAGTGCCATATGAATATGTCCCTTGTTTAAGAAACAGATTGGGTTTATTTACATTTGTGAAAAAAAAAAAAGATACCATTCCCTCCACCCCTAACCCTAAAACAGATTGAAATGCAATAGATTGATACTAGGGTCATAATTATGGGTGACAATTTCATATGACACCGCTAGAAAAAACTGCCGTTCAAACCGAAAAGATCCGAGAAATGCCTTTCCATACTTTATATTAAGGTGTTAGGGATATTGGTGAAACAGAATCAGAGTAGGATTTGAACCGGGAAACATTGACTTCGCTTCCTGACACAAAAGGAAGACTTTTCCTCTGTTTGTGTTAGGAAACCATATTATGATACAACAACAACAACAAACATTTATGCCAGGAGTTAATCTTTTTTTTTTTGACTTTGTGGTGCACTTTACATGGTTAAGAAGCTTGTTTGAAACCCTGTAGTTTCAGGTTCAATCCCACTGCATGGCACCTTGGACAAGTGTCTACTACTTTAGCCCTAAGCTAACCAATGTCTTGTGAGGGAATTTGGTAGAAGGAAACTGTGAGGAAGCCTACTGTGAGTGAGTGTGTATGCTTGACAACTAGTGTTGGGTTATGTCCCTACAACTTAGCAGTTCGGCAAAAGAAACTGATAGAATAAGTACCAGACTTAAAAATATGTAGTGGGGTGAATCTGACTAATCCCTTTAAAGCAGTGCCTTAGTATGGCTGCCGTCCAATGAACGGAACAAGCAAAAGATTAAATCTATGTTTTAAAGTAAAAAAAAAAATTGGACAACACACAGAAAACTATTAACTTGTATAATTAATCACATTGATCATTGATGAATAACAAATTTATGTAAAAATAAAAAAAAGAAGGATTTATGAGATGCTGTGAATTTTCTAGGATTTGAACTTGAAATTATTGATTTAAGTTTTTTTAACACAAAAGAAAGAAGAGTGAGACACTAATAAAAACAACAACAACATACATAAACATTTATGCAAATAGTTTCTCAGTCTTTTTTTGGACTTTGTGGTGCAGTGGACATTAAATAAAGCATTTTTTGCCTGTGCATTTTTCTCATGGAAAGTCAAGCAAAAGTGTTTTAAAGTAAAAAAGAAAAAAAAAGCTATTGCTTAACTTGTATTATTAATTACATTGATGTGTAAGAAAATTATGAAAAAACAAGTTTTACAAGATGTTCAAGTATTAATATGGATTTTTCTAAAGCCAGTTTATAATGTGTTTTAAAAATTCATGCCACACCTAGATGCCACTTGCAACTCACGAGTGCAGAGTACGGGGCATAGCTTGAGAAGCCCTGGTTGTAGCTTAAGTTTGACAATAATAAAGTTGTCGATGCTTTTAGATCGCAAACGGATGATAGGAACTTTGGAAAATATTTTAGTTTTATTTAATGGAAATTGTAGCTGTGATACCAGTGCTGGTGGCAGGTAAGAGAACCATCCGAACGTGGCTATTGCCAGCGCTGCCCCGACTTGGCCTCCGTGCCGCCGGTGGCACGTAAAAAGCACCATCCGATTGTGGCCGTTTGCCAGCCTCATCTGGCACGTAAAAAGCACCCACTACACTCACGGAGTGGTTGGCGTTAGGAAGGGCATCCAGCTGTAGAAACACTGCCAGATCGGACTGGGCCTGGTGCAGCCTTCTGGCTTCCCAGACCACAGTTGAACCGTCCAACCCATGCCAGCATGGAAAGCGGACACTAAACGATGATGATGATGATGTATTAAAATTTTGTAATTGCCCACTTAACCCATGGCCTCAACATATGAAATTTGTATTATAGGAAATGCATAAGATCTTGAATTATGTAATCAAAGCCGTCATAGGATTCCAGTTAGCCATGAGTTTACATCAGCCCCAAGCAATGGCACACTTCATATTCTTTTATGATATTTAATAATATAAAACAGTAAAAAAAAATGTATGAATGGATTGTGAGATATTTTTGGAGGAAAAAAGTAAATGAAATTATTCTCGTTAAAGAAATTTGTCACCTTTTGTGAGAGCATCCAAAACCCCAGCCTTTTCTAAATACTTTCGGAATTCTTCCCTTTTTGAGTCTGCTGGCTGAAAATAGAAAAAAAGGGATCTATCGTTATAAAAGAAGAAAAAAAAGGCAAGAAGATAAAGAATAAGGGAGAAGCTGTGGATATTAATATAGGTACAAGAGTGGCTGTGTGGTTAAGAAGTCTGTTTTGCAATCACATGGTTCTGGGTTCAGTCCTTACTGTGTGGAACCTTGGGCAAGTGTCTTCTACTTTAACCCCGAGTCAATCAAAGCCTTGTGAGTGAACCTGGTAGACAGAAACTGAAAGAAGCCTGATAGGTGTGTGTGTGTGTGTGTGAAAGAGAGAGAGAGAATTGGTGTCTCCTTGTCTTGGCATCGCATGATAGTGGTAAATGAGTGTCACTGTCATACAAGCAGTGTCGTTCCTTTCCAACTTCCTGTGGAAAACACGTTTGGCCAAAGGGAGATATTACCTGACTTGGAAACAGGCAAGAGATAATGACAGGTAGGACATCCGGCCATAGAAAATTGCCCTAATAAATTCAGTCTGACCTATGCAAGCATGGAAGAATAGACATTAAATCCATGAAGATGATGTGTGATGGCCATGATAATCATTCCTAAACTCTCCCTATCCATCCTCATCATTTAACGTCCGCTTTCCATGCTGGCATGGGTTAGACATGGGTTTGACCAGAGCTAGCAAGCTACACCAGGCTCCAGTCTGATTCAGCATAGTTTCTTATTTCTTTATTGCCCACAAGGGGCTAAACACAGAGGGAACAAACAAGGACAGACAAACGGATTAAGTCGATTACATTGACCTCAGTGCATAACTGGTACTTAATTTATCGACCCAGAAAGGATGAAAGGCAAAGTCGACCTCGATAGAATTTGAACTCGGAACGTAACGACAGACGAAATACCGCTAAGCATTTCACCTGGCGCGCTAACGTTTCTGCCAGCTCACCACCTTATTCAGTATAATCTCTACAACTGGACATCCTTCCTAATGCCAACCACTTTACAGAGTGTGCTGTGTACTCTCATGTGGCACCACATGTGTGCTTTTTATGTGATGCCACACAGGCACTTTTAAGTGACACCGGTCTTAACACTCCTGCTGTGGATTAGGGGTTTTCTTGAGTCCCAACCAATATGCCTTCATAGCATAATGCTATCCAATGTGTTCAGTTGGCACAAATTTTTGCCCCTGATTACCAGTCCATGGCAATACTTAAACTAGCCTAATTAAATATTAAATCTAAAACTTAATTAGTCCATCCAGCCAATCAATTCCTCTAAAAAGGCCCACTGCAGTTTCATTCAACTTAAAGTGCTTCCATTTGAACCGGATGACTCATGTTTGCTTTCGGTCTGTTCCCCTCCTTTCATCAGACTTGCTTAAACCAGTTTCACTCCTGCCTTTGTTTAACTCTCACCGTTTAGGTTAGTTCAATTACTTTACCTGTGTCATAATTACTCTTTAAATACTGTTTCACACCAACCTCAAGACAACATTTGGATTTATATTATTAATTTTATCTTTAACAAAAAAAAAAAAAAAAAAAAAAAAAAAACTTGTCACACCTCAACTTTCAAAAATGAAAGGAGAACATCTCTGGCAACTGAATAAATTTCTTTCACCAAATTCTATACAACTGGTTCTTAGGCTTTGGCTTTTTAATAGGTCAACAAACTGAATCGCAAACCTTCTTCATGGTTAGAATATGTTAGCTTGCTTACACGAGTCAGACTGCTATTTTTACTGGCAAATAAGATGGGACGATACCTGAAGATATCTAAAAACCAAGAACCTAGAACAATGAGACAAGCACCATCCAAATGTGGCCAATGCCAGTGCCGCTTGACTGGCACATAAAAAGCACCCATTACACTCTCAGAGTGGCTGGCGCTAGGAAGGGCATCCAGCGGTAGAAACATTGCCAAAACAGAGTAGCCTTGGGTAGATTTTCTACCAGGTTGGCTCCTGTCAACTCTCCTACCCATGCAACCATGGAAGATGGATGCTAAACGATGATGATGAGGGTGTGTGTGTGTATATATATATATATATATATATATATATATATATATATAGAGAGAGAGAGAGAGAGAGAGAGAGAGAGAGGGAATGAGAGAAATACCGAAACACTAAAATGCCTGACATTAAATACGTTAGCATCAATTCAGTGATGCCAAACCGTCTGTGCAAAAAAACATCTTATACCTCAAATGGAATGCTGTTTGTGAATGGGTCTGTCCCATCAGAATAGGGTTATCAGTGTTATGGTTGCAATCCTCTCCTTCCACACTGACTATTGGCAAGTAGTTTCCCTTCATCTTGTTATCTATTCATAGTTTGGTTGATTGTCATACAGTGTCTCTTCTTATTTCTCGTTTATTTCTTCGTTTGTGTCTCAACATTTTCTTCACAGTTTTACTTTCGTTTTTCTCCTTGTCACGACTAACCTCTAATTACTTGCTTGCCTACCTGCCAAGTAGGAGCTTCATCTTCCTAATTCTATAACTGAATGCATCCAGCATCTGCGTTCTGTACGTAGTTCCACTTTACTGAGCACAACAGCATTCGTCACATACCCAAAGTTACCTGGGTAGCATTTCAATTATCACAACCCTCTCTCGTGATTATTTTCTGTTCTGCTCTGCTCTATTTTCATAAGCATGGCTGAGTGGTTAAGAAGCTCACTTCTCAATCATATGGTTCTGGGTTCAGTCCCACTGCATGGTACCTTTTGGCAAGTGCCTTCTACTGTGGCCCAAGGTCAGCTAATGCCTTGTGAGTGTATTTGGAAGAATGAAATTGTGTGGAAGCCTATCATGTGTGTGTGTGTGTGTGTGTATATATATATATATATATATAATATATATATATATAGAGAGAGAGAGAGAGAGAGAGAGAGAGAGAGGGAATGAGAGAAATACCGAAACACTAAAATGCCTGACATTAA
Source organism: Octopus sinensis (assembly GCF_006345805.1). Classification (NCBI taxonomy): domain Eukaryota; kingdom Metazoa; phylum Mollusca; class Cephalopoda; order Octopoda; family Octopodidae; genus Octopus; species Octopus sinensis. The sequence continues at coordinate 28,719,501 of NC_043020.1, forward strand.
ATACGTTAGCATCAATTCAGTGATGCCAAACCGTCTGTGCAAAAAAACATCTTATACCTCAAATGGAATGCTGTTTGTGAATGGGTCTGTCCCATCAGAATAGGGTTATCAGTGTTATGGTTGCAATCCTCTCCTTCCACACTGACTATTGGCAAGTAGTTTCCCTTCATCTTGTTATCTATTCATAGTTTGGTTGATTGTCATACAGTGTCTCTTCTTATTTCTCGTTTATTTCTTCATTTGTGTCTCAACATTTTCTTCACAGTTTTACTTTCGTTTTTCTCCTTGTCACGACTAACCTCTAATTACTTGCTAGCCTACCTGCCAAGTAGGAGCTTCATCTTCCTAATTCTATAACTGAATGCATCCAGCATCTGCGTTCTGTACGTAGTTCCACTTTACTGAGCACAACAGCATTCGTCACATACCCAAAGTTACCTGGGTAGCATTTCAATTATCACAACCCTCTCTCGTGATTATTTTCTGTTCTGCTCTGCTCTATTTTCATAAGCATGGCTGAGTGGTTAAGAAGCTCACTTCTCAATCATATGGTTCTGGGTTCAGTCCCACTGCATGGTACCTTTTGGCAAGTGCCTTCTACTGTGGCCCAAGGTCAGCTAATGCCTTGTGAGTGTATTTGGAAGAATGAAATTGTGTGGAAGCCTATCATGTGTGTGTGTGTGTGTGTGTATGTGTTTGTGTTTATATGGTTTATTTTACAGTATTTTGTTCACACAAAAGTCAAAAATAAAGTTTGTTTACTTAGAAAAAAATTCCTTATTAATTTTTGGCAGAGGAGTCATAGTTTGTGAAAATGGGGGAAATGTTTCTCAGGGTATTGTTGCTTAAGCATAAATTATCCTAATTTTCATAATTTCTAATTTTGGCCGTTGCGGAAAGGAAAAGGTTTTTTTTCTTCTTCTTTTTTGCAAGAGAGAAATAGAAAAAAATTTAGCTGGTTAAAAGTACTGGGACATGGACTCCTCAAGGGAGCAAATATTCAGTAATATCGAAAACCTAAATCTGCTTCAGAGAAACAGCAGCATCCCTTGTCCGATAAATGATTTCCCCCCTCTGCAACATTTTAAGGCCTTTAGATCTTGTTAGTTTTCACACAAGTGGCCAATTAAAAACTTGCATTCCAGAACCTCCCTTTTTTAGGCCAGAGTGACTCAATAATGTTTTCAAAATGGCCAGGAAGAGCACCCGGCCGTAGAAACAAAGCCAAAACAGGCAATTGGGGTCTGGTGCGGCTCCTGTTAAACCGTCCAACCCATGCCAGCATGGAAAAGAGATGTTAAATGGTGATGATGATGTGTAAGTGGCTGAGACAACAGCACTGGTCATTGAATGGGACACTGGTCCATTACAGGGTTAGCGTCCCGGCTGAGTAGACTGAAGCAACAGGAAATGAAGGGTCTTGCTCAAGAACACAATGCATTGCCCAATCTGGGAACTGAAATCAAGACCTTATAATTATAGGTCCAACACTCCAACCACCTGGCTATGGCCACACACCTTCACAAATAATTAAGTTTACACAAATGACATATAAACAATTTTTTTTACAAAAACTGATTTCCTTGGTTATCTGAAAAGTAAAAGTAAGAATAAAATGTTTATTAAAAAAAAAAGCAAAAAAAAAAAACCCAACTAAAGTTGCTTTATTCAGAGAAGTAAGAAAGTCATTGGGTTAGTATTTACTTAGCCAGAAGAGAACAAGTTTATTCCAATTGCACTAACATGCCAACCTGTATGTACTAACAGAACAAGTCAAGGCAGAGTAGATCAGTGGTCAACTGAAATTATTATTACAACCATTTCTGATATGTAACTGTGAAGAGATCTTCATTCACTTCAAATAAACTAGTCTCCAGGACTCAATACAATCGGTGGTTGAATGAACCGTGTGTGAAGAAGGATATTTACAAACAGGGCTAAACTGGAGGAAAATCTGTGCAAAGTGAAGAGGAGGGAGTGGACGGCAGGCAATTATAGAAGCAGTTTTGACAGGTGGTTAACTAGTTTGTCAGGTGAAAAAGAAAAACAAAACAGGAAACAAAAGTGAACAGCTGGTAATATACAATGAAAGACTAGAGAAGCTCCAGGCCAAAAAAAAGAAAGAAAAAAAAGCCTAATGTTTTATAAATAGAATGATAAGAATATAAGAGTAGTTTTTTTAGAAAGAGTTAGGGTGATTATGAAGGAAGGAAGGCAAGAGTGAAAGTAGATGGATGCTGAAAAGAGAAGTGTGTCTGAGTTTGCAGATCTTCTCAGTATGTAGAGACTGATAAATAAATGCCTCTGGGCATTTCCCCCCTTGCCCCACCATCCTGATTTAGACTTAAGGCCAGTCATTTTGATTATACTGACCCTCCCCCCCACCAATATTTGATTTGACGTGTACTTTATTTGCAACCCTGGGGAAGTGATGGCAAAGTTGTCCCCAGCAGGATTTGAACTCAGAATGTATGATTCAAAAGGAAATACCACAGGACGTCTTACCCAACGCCTTACCAATTCTGTCAATCCTAATACTAATTGATCCTAACGAAATACCGATTCGTCTCCATATATATTTATCAAATATCTATAAAACCAGAATAATTATACTTAAATATGTATGAAGTTCATCTTTATTTTACATGGCAGTCGACACCTACAAGCTTTAAATACAAGTCTAACACAGAGTTAGCCAAAATAATACTTTCTAATTTTCACACAAGGCCAGCAATTTTAGGAGGAGAGAGTTAGTCAATTATATTACTCCCCGGTGCTCAACTGGTACTTATTTTATTGATCTTGAAAGGATGAAAGGCAAAATGGACCTTTTGGGTAGAAACACATGCACACACACAGAGTGATGAGGAACAAAGGAAAGAGTACTTAATGCCAGGAGGTGGAGTATAAATTATTATTTATTGTGTAAACTACAGCCATGTTGCCGTACTGATACTCAGGGTTTCTTACTAGTTGAGTGAACCAACTCGTATTTCATTCAATCAGATCCGACTACAAACCAAGATTTGGCTGGATATCAAAATGGCTGATGAAAGCACAGATCTCGTGTGGGAGAGGATATTAAAATTTTACTCTTTTTTTTTCCTTTCCAAAATAAAGTTTCGTAGCTCACAAGGAACAACATTCAGTGAGAGTTTTATTGTTTTATTTCTTCCCCCTAATTGCCCCTTAACTGAATTGCAAACACCATTATGGCAACTTTAGAATCACATGCACAGCAATTCTACAATTTATAACAACACACACACACACACACACACACACACACTATAATTGCAACACTTACACAATAAATGCAGAGAAGTGCAAACACAATTAACAGCTGCACAATTAACAACAGAAAAATGGCCTTGTGTTGAAGTGCTATGGACTTGTTTTTCATTTGTTTTTTAAAGTCCATTTTCCCCCATTTCCTCATGGGCTGGACAGAGAAAGAGAGAGAGAGAGAGCGAGAGAGAGAAAGGAAAAGAATGAGAAAAAATGTTCAAACGATTAATGTCAAGTATGTCAATATTTAATGTCGAATGTGTTAATGTCAAGTCAGCAATGTCAAAGTGTCTCAGACCCATGCAAGGGTCTGAGACCCTGCACTATCCACAGATACTGAAAGATGAGTGCAGCTCACGGAACTGCACCAAACAGAGTATAGAGCAAACTTAACAATTTGGCATTAAACTGGGCCCATCAAACCCAAATATTCTGCCCAGTCTATGTTCAAACCAGCCAGATCCAGCCTTTCAACCCTACCCTACAATATCATTCTAAAAATAAACGATCACATCATCAAACTCTTGAAGCTGTGAGATAATGCAAGATTAATTCAAGACAATGTGAATAAATAAGAATTGCATTTGGACAAAGTAATCTGAATGCTAAAGAGTTAAAGACACCAGAGAGATGAATTACATATACATTATAAAAATGACTAGAAACATACCAGAAACCAAGCCACGGTTCACAGCACTTCACCATAATGTCATTTTGCTGGTATTTATTGAGAATGCACTTTTTTGTAGTTTTTGTGTGCGAGGGAGACTTTTCAAGTCACCATTTGATCTTCTTCACACAGAATTTCAGAAAATTCATTCATGATAAAAATAAAATACTTCCTTATCATTTCTCTATTATAAACAGCTTTAAAGAGTTTCTATGCAGACTGTCACACAGGTCAAAACACGATTTTTACTTGTACCAACTTTCTGTTGGTTTGTTGGTTTCTTTCTTTCTTTCTTTAAACAGTTTATCCCACTTTTATTCCATGCTCAAGACATCGTGTGGGATGGATGAGAAGTAGAGAAAAGAATTTTATATATATACATATCTTTTATCATTTGTTTCGGTCATTTGACTGTGGCCATGCTGGGGCACTGCCTTGAAGGTTTTTAATCAAACAAATTAACCCCAGGACTTATTCTTTTTAACCCTTTCGTTACTGTATTTATTTTGAGATGCTCTGTGTTTCTTTCAATTACTTTAAATATAACAAAGAATTTAGTAAAATAACTTAGTTATCATTAAGCTAGTGTTAGTAACATAAATTGTGACTAAGGTTTGGTGGAAGATTTTAATTCAAAACTTATGAAAACAAGACGTGCTACAGGACCAGAGCCGGTTTCAGCCGGGTTGGTATCAAAAGGGTTAAGCTTAGTACTTATTCTAGCAGTCTCTTTTGCTGAAACGCTAAGTTACAGGGATGCAAACACACCAACACCAGTTGTCAAACAGTGGTGGGCGACAAACACACATAGATGTATACGTGAGTGTAAAAAAATAATGTGTTTTGAATGACACAACAATGAACTTCAATAACAACAACGGATTATAATAGCTGTTGCAATTTAATCATCCATAGTCTGATATCACTTGAAGCATTGAGTATTGTTTGTAAAAAATAATAAAGCGTTTTCAATGGCACAAAAATGCCTTATAACAATGGTTGACGTGACTGCATTTTATTCCAGGGAATTTCTGTATGTGCTCATGGAGTTGGTGGTGTTGATGGTGTATCATTTTTCTGATGACAAACGTATGAATTTCAGTGATTGTCGAAGGGTAAGGCTGCGGAAGCATGTGGGTAGATGTATGTTCCTAATGGCGTTGGGAATTATGTTGCTTTTTAGGCAGCATTTAAGAAAGTTTATTTGGCATCTGACTTTAGCATGTTTCTCTGATAGCTTGATCAACCAACTCCCTGGCAGTTGCAAACTCGGCCTGGCCCAGGCGTAGAGATAGGAAGAGTAGTGTAGTTGACATGACGCTGCATTTTATTCCAGAGAATTTGCCTATGTGCTCAAGGAGTTGGTGGTGCAGAAGGTGTATGACTTTTCTGATGACGAACATATGTATTTCAGTGATCGTCAAAGGGTATTGTAGGTAGCGTTTAAGAAAGTTTATTTGGCATCCAAGTGTTTATATATATATATATATATATATATATATATATATATGATGGGCTTCTTTCAGTTTCTGTCTACCAAAGCCACTCACAAGGCTTTGGTCAGCTCAAGGCTTTAGTAGAAGACATTTGCCCAAGGTGCCATGCAGTGAGATTGAACTAAGAACTATGTGGTGGGGAAGCAAGCTTCTTACCACACAGCCATGCTGTGCCTATAATATATACATACATATAAATAGATACATGTATACATATACACACATTATTACAGTTAATCCAAACAAGAAAGCACAAAAAAACTCAACAACGCGAGGACGTGGAACAAATATAGTATTATTGGACGCTCAGGAGAGAAGGAAAGAAGGAGGGTTTAATGTTTCGAGCGGAGCTCTTCGTCAGAAACATAGGAGAAGGAAAGATCCAGAGAAGAGAAGACAGAGGAAAAAAAAAATTGCCAATGGTACACACGAGGTCACATTTTGACACATTATTACACCTGTATTTTTATTTACCCGTAGCCATGAACTTTTCAGCACCTCCTCATACTGCCCTGCTCGTTAGACAGTTAAAAACCATTTTGATATAAATAGAAAATAATTGCAGTTAAACAACTCATTTGCTGAATATGACAATTCACTTGGAATTGATAACAGTTTTTGTCCAATACATCATCCTGTCCCATCCTGTCCTGTTTTTGTCCCATACATCATCGTCAATGATGTCTCCTAGAGTCATTAGTCATTAAGTGTTTCAGGTCTTACAGCAATCAGACACCCTCACCCAGGGCCGACTGAGCCCCCAGCTTGTGTCCAGTTGGCACAACCGCTGGTAGCACTTCCCATTCCATGGTTCACACCCCTGGATCCACCTCGAGTCAACTTCTGCTGCCTCCACCACCAGCCTCTACTTCCTTCCACCTACAGACCCTCGTGATGCACAGCATGTTGCAAGCCCTGCAGAGTGAGGGTTCTACAAACCCTCTCCATGTTGGGAGACTCCGACAGCAGCAAACTTCCTCTAATACGGTTGATCAGCCATAGTTCTTCCTGTTCTTCTTCAAAAAGGTGGCTGTGCATTTGAAGTCTTCTGGGAATGTCCGTACAGTACCAGGGTGGTTTCAGAGCCAGCCTGCTTCCTTTCCCCATTTTCTTTCTTCTGATATCCATGTCCCTACAGTCTTTACCTGCTGTGTGGCTGGCAGGAACAAAATGTGGCCTGCCAGGTAAAACTGGTGCAGTGCTACAATATTTTGTAGCAGGTGGGATTTGCCTTGCTTATGTTACATCAGAGATGCATTTCATATATTATACATGTATTATATATATATATATGTATGTATATATATATATATATATATATATATATATATATATATATATATATATATATATAATTAATATAGGATAAAATTTTTTTCGGGAAAAAAATTTCATCAATGGCCAGCATATCAAAAAATGCCTTTAAAGGTAAAATTTATACATAATTTACAAGATAAGGGCAGAAGAAAAATTCTAATGCCAAATATGCCGAAACAAAAAATTGTCGATAACCATTAAATTTATGCGTCTCGAAACAAACCGATAGAAATCTCTAAAAAATTCGTTATTACCGTATTGGTCCAATTTCGGGGTTAATTCATAAGAAATTTTCCCCTCTATATATATATATATATATATATATAGGTGCAGGAGTGGCTGTGTGGTAAGTAGCTTGCTTACCAATCATATGCTTCCAGGTTCAGTTCCACTGTGTGGCACCTTGGGTAAGTGTCTTCTACTATAGCCTCAGGCTGACCAAAGCTTTGTGAGTGGATTTGGTAGACAGAAACTGGAAGACGCTCGTTGTGTATGTGTATACACACACACACATGTATGTGCACATATGTTTGTGTGTCTGTATATATATGATCATATATATATCATCATTGTTTAACATCCGTTTTCCATGCTAGCATGGGTTTGACCAGAGTCTGGTAGCCAGGGGCTGCACCAGTCTGATCTGGCAGTGTTTCTACAGCTGGATGCCCTTCCTAACGCCAACAACTCTGTGAGTGTAGTGGGTGCTTTTTACATGCCAGGGGAGGCTGGCAACGACCACGATTGGTTGGTGCTTTTTACGTGCCACCAGCACGGAAGCCAGTCAAGGCGGTACTGGCATATATATATATATATATATACACATACACACACACACACATACACAGATGTTCTTTTAGTTTCTATCTACCAAATTCACTTACAAGGTTGTAGTCAATCCAGGTACATAGTAGAAGACAACCAAAATTCCACAGAGTGAAACCAAAACCAAAATCATATGGTTGAAAAGCAAACTTTTTAGGCCATGCATAAACACACACACACCCATATATATTGCTCTACATATGACTATGTAGTTATGTGTGTGACTATGTCAACGTTTCCAAGTATGTAGTTTCAAGGCTCAGCCAATTAATAAAACGAATCTATCAACATCCTGAGCTCTGGTATGTTTACAATGTTGACATTTTATGAAGTTCAGAGCTGCTGTAATTTGCAGAAAACCACTCGGCAATAAAAATTTCAAATCAGCTAATCATAAAATGTCAGTGTTCTGAAGATGTAGGAACGATTACATATATATATATATATATCATCATCATCATCATCATCATTTAGCGTCCGCTTTCCATGCTAGCATGGGTTGGACGGTTCAACTGGGGTCTGTGAAGCCAGAAAGCTGCATCAGGCCCAGTCTATATATATATATATATATATATATATACACATACATACACACATGCATTTTATAAATACTTGATATATATACATACAAGTATCTTATAAAGACTGCATGTATTATATCAGACATTATATATACATACATACAGATGTATATATAAGAGGTCTGCTCTTGTTGGAGACACTCCTATGGCAGCAAACTTCCTCTAATGTGGTTGACCTGCCATTGTTCTTTCTTCCTATTCAAAAGGCAGTAGTGCATTTGATGTCATCTGGGAATGTCTGCCTAGTACCAGGGGTTTTCGAGCCAGCCTGTGTCCTTTCCTATTTCCTTTCTTCCGATATCCATGTCATTGCAGCCCTTATTTGCAGTGTGGCTGGCAGGAGCAAAATGTGGTCTGCCAAGTGAAACTGATGCAGGTCTACAATATTTTGTAGCCGGTGGGATTTGCCTTGCAGAAGGATTTACTCGTGTGTAGTTCTATCTTCTCAGCTGAGTTTGAAGGATCTTTTGTAGACATTACTGGTGAAATATTTCTAGCTTCTTGGTCACCTTTTGCCAGCATTTACCATTTGTTGCCATACAAAGCCATTAGCACTACAGAGCCTGACTTTCATGCTAATACCAATGCATGTTATTACTCAGATTTGGCAAATATGCAGGAATGCAGTTCCTTCTTTGCCAATTCTATTACTCACATCATTTGCTACGCTTCTAGAACTACCAACCAACTACACTGTCCCGGTCAGAGAAACTGGCCACATCTTCCAAAATCTGCATCACCTTAGTTTTTACACAGTTAAAGTCTGAGACCAATCTTTCTTGCTTATTCTTTGATAGTTAGTTCTTGCAGGCCAGGTCTTGTTTCTGCTAAAAGTCCAAAGACCATATAACAAAGCCTTTTTATTTTCATCCACCCCAAACATGCAGTAATCTCATTATTTACCCACTTTGCCACGATGTCAGCTGCAATTGGGAAGAGAGAAGGTAACAGAATGCATCCCCTTCACTAATACTGGTAACAACACGAGTCATCAGAATCTTTCCTGATACCTCAATCCAAGTTTCCATACAGGTCCTTTGGAAAATGTTGAAAGACTGCAGTGGGCTACCATATGCATGGGCAATCTTCCGTAGCAATTTCCAGAAGACACTGACAAAATTCTGTTTGAAGCTAATGAAATTGATTGACAGGGGTCTACCTGAATGCTATGCCATGAGGTTTCTCAGGGTAAAAAAAAAAATATATATATATATAGGCGTTAGGAAGGGCATCTAGCCATAGAAACCTTGTCAAATCAGATCGGAACCTGGTGCAGCCCCCAGCTTACCAGTTTTCAGTTAAACCGTCCAACCCATGCCAGCATAGAAAGCAGATGTTAAATGATGATAATAATGATGTATATATATATAAGTATTTATTATACACCTTTTTTATGTATTTTTTTACCCATTATATACATATACAAACATACGTATGTATTGTAAGTATGCATAAAATGCACATAATTTGTGTGTATGTGCATATACATATGTGTATGTATATGTGTGTATGTATATATGTGTGTATGTATATATGTGTGTACTTCTATTGGCTTTCTTCTTTACCCATTCTATCTTTAAATTTCGCTGTATTATGATTTTGAAAGTTTGAAATGTTTGCTACCAATCTTTCCACCCTGAAGACGGAGGCCGTATTTACCGTAATGTTTATATGCATCCCATATTCGTTGCATAATCTTGACATTGTGTGAACTCCATCTTACATAATTCCGACCCCCACCGACCCATCCACCCAACAGCAGTCGGATCTGCAACACCAGACCCTTTTCCCCTCAGCTGTCCAGGTCTTTGCACCCTGTAAACCTGCTCTGTTAATATATAAACATCTTTATATTTACTCATGAATATTCCCTTTCGCTGAATATCTTCAGCTTTTGTTTGTCTCCATTCGCATGTACATATGTATGTATATTTTATATATCAAGCCCAAGCTTGTTTATTTACAGCATTATCTCTGCTTGTATGTGTGTGTGTGTGTGTGTGTATGTATTATATATATATATAATATATTCTTAAATATACATATACTTAAGGGTTAGGGTTACGCCGAAAACGGGTGGTGTGTGTGTATTCTTTACCTCCGCCGTATATATATGTGTGGCAGGAAGTGGTAAGCTTATCCGTTTTAGTCAACCGGTCTAACCCATGTCAGCATGGAAAACGGACACTAAGTGATGATGTTTGTGTGTGTGTGTATATATATATATATATATGTTTTTCTTTGTGTTAATTGTCCTGTACTCTATTTTTTTTGCTGTTTTTAAATAAATGTCCAGGTCCTTTGGTTTGTGTCTGTTTTCGTTTCTCTTTGTGTTCGACGTCCCTTTGGTGTCCTGTACTCATATATGCGTGTATATGTACATTTAGAGGTAGGTACGTACATATATGTTTATATATATGCATATGTTTTATTTTGTTTATTAATATATATATACATATATATATATGTATTACATACTCGTGCCGGTGTCGCGTAAAAAGCACCCGGTACACTGTGAAGTGGTCGGTGATAAGAAAAGCCTCCAGACGTAGAACCCATGCCCCCAAAAACTACACAACAGGAACTTGGGGTGGGCAGCTCCTATGAAACCGCCCAACCCATGCCGGCTTAGAAAGCGGACGTTAAATGACGACGATGATGATGATACACGCATTTTCCATTTATAAAGACGCACACAGGACTTGATTTTTTAATTTTTAAATCATTTATGTAGGAATAAAACAACAACCAACCGGAATATGGATAAACGACGATTATATATATATATATATACATACATACATATATATATATACATACATATATATATATATACATACATATATATATATATACATACATACATATATACATACATACATACATACATACATACATATATACATACATACATATATATATACATACATATATATATATACATATGCATATACATACATATATATATACATATGTATATACATACATATATATATACATACATATATATATACATACATATATATATACATACGTATATACATACATATATATATATACACATATGTATATACATACATATATATATACATAATATATATATACATATGTATATACATATGTATATACATACATATGTATATATATATATATACATACATATATATACATATGTATATACATATTATATATATATATATATATATATATATAATACATACATATATATATATATATATATACATATGTATATATATATATATACATATGTATATATATATATATATATACACACATGTATATACGTATCTGCATACTCAAATGCGTGTATATATCTAAATGTGTATATACATATATATATATATTATAATAATAGTGAGGAAATGGGGAAAAAAAATTCTTGCGTGCATTTGTACCGAAAGTCTGTTGTAGAATGAACGTATTTTAGAAAGAGAGAACGATTCTGGCAAATGGTCGGATGTGTCTATCATCACTTGGAATAAAAGGAATTAAGAGGGCGTTTGGACTAACAACAGCATTATAACAGTTTTGCGTATATTTGTGTGTGTATGAGAATTCGAGATAAGAAAATGGTTGGGAGAAATATTTCGGAGGAGAGAGAGTAAGACTGCGAGAGAGAGCTAAGATAGTCGGCAAATTAGATAGAGACAGATACAGGCATAGATAGATGTAGTTAGACATGGACATACATAGATATATATACATACATACACTCAGGAGATAGACAGAGAGATACATACATACATACACAGAGATAGATAGATACACACGTACATACATGTAGTTAGACATGGACATATATAGATATATACATACTCAAAAGATAGACCGATAGATAGATACATACATACATACACACAGATACAGACATATATACACACACACACAAAGGTAGATACATACGTACATACATGTAGTTAGACATGGAGATACATAGATATATACATACACTCAGAAGATAGATAGAGAGAGAGAGAGACATAGATACATACAGATAGATATAGACAGATATATAGATACACACACACACAGCCATAAAGGTAGATAGATAGACATAGATACGTACATACAAACACACAGAATAGATAGATAGACAAGTAGGCAGATAGATAGGTAGGTAGATAGACAGATAAATAGATAGGTAGAAGAATAGATAGATAGGTAGAAGGATAGATAGATAGATAGGTAGAAGGATAGATAGATAGATAGGTAGACAGACAGACAGATAGATAGATAGATAGATGGATGGATAGATAGATAGGTAGAAGGATAGATAGATAGATAGGTAGAAGGATAGATAGATAGATAGATAGATAGACAGACAAGTAGGCAGATAGGTAGGGTGAGTAGGTATAAATGGAAAACTACGTGTTATAGGTAAACAGAAAATAGACAAGATATAGAGGCAGGTAAGACAGGTAGAGGAAAAACTAAAAGCAAATAATAACCGGAGGCCAAAGTATATTATTGAAAAGCATTGAGGAGGGATTAGTGAAAAGTTGAGAGAGTTTCACACAAAAGAGGAGATGATATAATGTGGAAGAGATTTACACTGGAAGGGTTCATGATGGGTATTAGGACATTGTATTGGGTTTATTAATTTAATATTATGAGAATGTAATATAAAAGAAAGGAACCGAAGGTGAGGAAAATGTGTTTTGGAGTGGGTGGAAGTGATAGAGACGAACAAGAAGTGAGAGGAAAAAAAAAGCTATTCTTTACCTTGTACGACGTAGTCATTTTCGGGTGAGTCGGGTAGAAAAAGAAGCTTTAAGCCAGTGTAGGGTGTGGAATTGGAAAATAGGGACAGACAGATGGATAGACAAAGAGTTAGGGACGAGCAAATTGTAAGCGAGGAGTCGGAGACGATGCGCCGCTGGTCGTCGTCGCCGTCCGTTGTTGCTAAGGACAAAGTGAGCAGGAACAGACGTGACTAACGCACATATAAACTACACAATACATGTTATCGATTAGTCAGGCCTACGCCGAGACGTGGGAGGCGCGCCACTTTTGTATTTCACCAACTTGCCTTTTCGGGAGGCGGCGAACCGGCACGATCGTTGACACGCCGGACGAAATACTTACAGACGTTTCGTCCGGCGTTCTGTGTTCAAATTCCGTTGAGGTTGACTGTTTTTTTTATCTTTCGGAGGCCGATAAAAGTGAGTATCAGTGGAGCCCTGGAGTCGATGTAATCGACTTAACACCTTCCTTCCTTGTGTCTGTAGCAGAAAGAATTATTTTCCCTGGACCTTAGAACTTATAATTCCATTCTTGGATACATGAACGAAATATATAAATCACCTCCAGTACTTAACGAGTACTTTATTGCATAAGGATTGAAAAGTAATGTTAACTTATGGGCGATTTGAAACTTGGAAAACAAAAGTCCATAACTAAATATTGTTAGTTCTTTCTTTCTTGTCTGACGTTCTGACGGTTCTATCTCATAGTTCGAAAATAACTGATCTGTAGTTATTAACTAAAAGTTAATATATGCTACCTCCTCTATCTAACCCTATTTGTCTCTTATCTCTTCACTCCGCCTCCTTCTATGCCGTTTCTCTTCCCTAAGTATTAAGCACAATGTCTAATCTTGTTTAGAATGCTAACTCTACAATTCTCCTCCTATCCACAGTGGGTTTTGAAGCCATCAACTTGCAAATGAAAATCCACCACCATCATCGTCATTTAACGCCCGTTTTCTTTGCTGGTGGAGGTTGAACGTTTTGAGAGAGCCGCCCAGGCTCCAGTCGTCTGTTTTGGCAGGGCTTCTACGGCAGGATGCCCTTCTTAACGCCCCACCCACTTTATAGTGCGTTGGGTGCTTTTCACGTGGTGCTCTTTTACATGACACTGGCACAGGATGTGGTGCCAAATGTTTATAAATATCTAAAGCATAAATGTTGATTATATTAGTTAATGTTATAAATGGCCGTCCTTACTCTGGAGTGGCACTTTTTATGATTGTTTCTAATATAGGTACAAAGCCAACAGTTTTTGAGAAGAGAGGGGTCAGTTGACTGCAGTGACCCCCAGTACTTGATTAGTACTTTATTTTATCAAAAATGAAAGGACGAAAGATGAATTGGTCCTGGCATGCATAAAGCCAGCAGTTTTGAGGAGAGGCAGTTAGTCAAGTTCAGTGCCACCCCTACTACTTGACTGATACTCCCCCTCGCCACCAGATATTAATGAAATTGTCTTTTGTCCCTCTTTATTAATGAGAGGCAAAATAGAGTTTGTATCAAAATAATTTTCCTTTCTTTGAATTTGAACTCAGAACATAGTGGCAGACGAAATACTACTAAGCATTTCGCCCAACATGCTAACGTTTCTGCCAGCTCACTACTTTTAACCTAAACCATAGAGAGATGGAACTACAGCTAAGTTTCCAGCCCAATTTGACCGTTCCTAGGATTTCAGTTCCTTCTTTTTTTAACAATAAAATAGATCATCCCAAATAAAACTTTCTTTTCTACCCAAAGCAAAGAGGGACTTTATGACCAAGGGTTCATCTTTAAACTATAAAATGGTTGAGGATCTTATATAACCATGTCAAGTTCAACATAATTTACAGGCAGGGCCTGGCATTGTGATAAATGTTATTGGTATATAGAGACATGCTGGGTAAAATGCTTAGCGGCATTTCGTCTGCCGTTACGTTCTGAGTTCAAATTCCGCCAAGGTCGACTTTGCCTTTCATCCTTTCGGGGTCGATAAATTAAGTACCAGTTACGCACTGGGGTCGATGTAATCAACTTAATCCGTTTGTCTGTCCTCTCTGTGTTTAGCCCCTTGTGGGTAGTAAAGAAATAGGTTTAGGTTGAATCTGTCTTCCACTGACAAATATGGTTTTAACTTAGTGCCCAAAATGTGTGGTCTTGAGCTAATCTGAGAAATCACCATTATTCGGATGGTAAAAGGTAGGGTGCTGGCAGAATCATTAGAAAACTGGATAAAATGCTCAACAGCATTTCACCTGGCTTTACATTCTGCCGCAGGTGAGTTTGCCTTTCATCTTTTTTTTTTGATCAATAAAGTAAATACTGGTCGAGCCCTGGGGGTGGGAGTCAATGCAATTAACTAGCCCCCACCCCCTCCCAAAATTTCAGACCTTGAACCTATAGCAGAAAGGATCATTAAGCTGGTGAAGTGGAAGAAACAGCATCTAATTTTGTCCCCCATTCTGGATTCAAATCCTGCCGGTGCCAACTTTTTCAAGAAATGGCAGAAGTAACAGTGAGACAATTCTATATGTTCTGCCATTATTTATCTGCATCTCTTCTCAATTTTTATTAAAACTCTACTCCGACTGAACTTCCCTTTCGTCCTTTTTAGAATCAATAAAATGTCAGTAAAAACACTGGGCTAACCTTATTTCCCAATATCTTCACCAAAAAAATGTGGTCTTGAATCAATAAATAAGTGACTATTACTATTAGGGAGGAATTAAACAATGCCTTGTGATTTTCCTCACAAACTTTTGTCTTTTGATATCCTTAACAGGAAACGATTTTGTGTTTAACTAACAACAATTAAAATACACATTGTTCAAAGCACAGTCAAATGATCAAAGACAATGGAAAACAAACATATTCCTCATACATTCAAATTCTCTTTATTTCTCATCCATCTCTTTGGACATTGTCAAATCTGAGGGTTTTTATTTTTTTAACATTAAATTGTATTTTATTTGTCAAAGATTTACAATATTTACACAAGCTCTCAGCTCACATAGTTTTGTTAGTCAAATGTTCGGCTGAATGCTGGATGGTATGAAACAATAAAGATTAAAAACAAAATAAACACACAAATCAATATTTTCATTCTTTGAAGATATTTGTGAAAGAGAAAGATTTCTCACACGAAGCTTTTCAACTGGAAAAAGAGACAAGACAGGAATTTTCCATATAAGGATTGTTTCAATCAATACTTTTTAATACCCACCCCACCAAAACACCTTGGGTGAGTATCACAGCAAGATGCCTCGCAATGTCCCCTGCTCACATGAGATATAGAAATACCCAGATGACCACCCGAGAAAACAAACATGATAGGGTTTTAGTGGTTGTGCTTCCTGATTGTCCATGCAGTAGTGAGAGCTTGAATGTGGCCCCATAACGGAAGTCACCATAAAATCATAAATGAAGTTCTCAGCTGTGGATTTGAGCAACATTATTATAAGATCTGTCTATAAACCTTCTTCAGAAAACTCATTTCCCTGATTTTGTTCTTCAATTAAAAAAAAAACAAAACAAAAAAAATTATAATTGATTCCAACAGCCGGCACGTAAAAAAGCACCAACTGATTGTGGCTGCTGCCAGCCTCCCCTGGCACCTGTGCCGGTGACACGTAAAAAGCACCCACTACACTCATGGAGCGGTTGGCGGTAGGAAGGGCATCTATCTGTAGAAACACTACCAGATCAGACTGGAGCCTGGTGCAGCCTCCTGGCTTCCCAGACCCTGGTCAAACCGTCCAACCCATGCTAGCATGGAAAGCAGATGTTAAACGACGATGATATTATCCAGTGGTGTTATAAGAAGATTAATAAGGATAGTGCCAACATCCCTACATAAAGAAGCAAACTTAGAGAAGTTTGGAAGAAGCATCGATGACAATTCAATCCAAACAAGACTAGAGAGAGGAAGATCTTCCTTCAAGGAAACTCATGACACAGTCAACACCCTAAGGAAACCAAATCCCTGCATTCCAGGTCAGGCTCTGACCCAGAATCTACAAGGGGTGGAGAAGAAAGGATGCCCTAAAAATAGCTGGAGGCAGAATACTGGAACCGAGGTGAAGAAGCAGAAAAGATGGTCCAGGGTCAAGAACAGTGAGAAAAAGGCATTGATGGCCTCTGGCCCCACAGGGAGTGAAGGGCTTAAGTAAGAGAAAGGTAGGATGACTCCCCATTACTGGTCAGTAGACTTGATTCCAAGAACAGACATTCCAGTTGGATTCGGGGCTGAGAGGAAATTGATGTTGTAGGAGTCTGCAGGTTTGTTTTCTGGACCAGATGACTGGGTTTCATTGCAGAGCAGACCCTATGAGGGAGTTCGGGTGTCTAGGTGTTTGCATATTCTTCAGTATATTTTCTTTTGTTTCCTTCATGTTCGTTTTTCCATGCTAGCATGGGTTAGCTGAATACACACCATCATCAGGACACTGGTTTTGCAGCCATACATCCTTCCTGTTCTGAACCCTTAAATGTTTTTCAAGCAAGGGATTTTTTGACAGGGAATGTCAACAAAGGACACCGTTTTTAGCTCAGTTCTTTCATGCATAGCACAGACTGCAAGCATTCAGCTTAAATACACACACATATACAACAGGCTTCCTTATAGCATCCCTCTACCAAATCCACTCACAATGCATTAATTAGCCCAAGGTTACAAATCTACACAGGAACATTATATATATATATATACATGTGAAGGTGTATGGTTCAGTGGTTAGAGCGTCGAGCTTACGATCATGAGGTTGTGAGTTCGAATCCTGTTCTGGGCTGCGTGTTGTGTTCTTGAGCAAGACACTTTATTTCACGTTGCTCTAATTCACTCAGCTGTAGAAATGAGTTGTGACAACACAGGTGCCAAGCTGTATCGGCCCCTTTGCCTTTCCCTTGGACAACACTGGTGGCGTGGAGAGGGGGAGGCCGGTATGCATGGGCGACTGAAGGTTCTTCCACAAACAACCTTGCCCAGACTTGTGCCTGGGAGGGTAACTTTCTAGGTGCAATCCCATGGTCAGTCATGACCGAAGGGGTCTTAGCAATATATGTATGTATGTAAGTATATATATTCTGTTTAAAGAACCTCTCCCTGGCCACTTAGAATAAAGAACTCAAAGAGAAGCCTGCAAGTGAATAAACATTTAGTCTGTCATCATTAGTTCAATAAAACATACAGAGTAATTTAAATTGAAAGGTCCACCTCACGGGGTACACCTACCTCGACATGCTGTCCATTTGGTTGTTGCCCCAGTTTGAAGAGGTACCTGACTTCATTATGCAGCAGGTCAGGGCCCTGTTACACTGGCAGAGACACGTATGCAATTATCTCAATCAACATCTTCCAGAACACTAGATTGGCCATGATGAGGAGACTGATTTGCCATTGATGGTCTCCCCACCAACAAAAGGTCCCTTGCAACTTTTTCCCTTTGAGGGTATCTAAACGACAAAGTGTTCATAACCACCACTTTCACAGGAATTGCAGCAGTTAAAGCAGCAGACAGGTGAGATGGCCGACTCAACTGATCAGGCCATGCTGGTACAGGTTTGACAAGAAATAAACCATCTTGCAGACGTCTGCTGTGTGACAAAGGCTGCCCACACTGAACAGTTTTGACTGTGAATAGAAACTTGAAGAGTCAATCTTTCGTGTAATCTCTGTATTTTTGCAATATCTTCATTACAACACTCGCATGAAGGTTTCCATCTTGAATTGCCCAGTATTTTGTCAGATTAACAATTATGGACTAAATGTTTATGCAGATCCCTCTGCAGAGACCTGCTCTGCACCCTACCTGTTTCTTTATTACCCACAAGGGGCTAAACATAGAGGGGACAAACAAGGACAGACATAGGCATTAAGTCGATTACATCGACCCCAGTGCGTAATTGGTACTTAATTTATCGATCCCGAAAGGATGAAAGGCAAAGTCGACCTCGGCGGAATTTGAACTCAGAACGCAGTGGCAGACGAAATACCGCTTGGCATTTCGCCCGGCGTGCTAACGTTTCTGCCAGCTCGCCACCCTACACCCTACCACCCGCATAGTAATTCCAAGCACGAAGCTGACCTCACCCCACCACCCACGCCAGGGCTTGTGGTCCTGCTACAAACCTTATGGCAGTTTCAATAGTGCAGGGGGCACAAGAAAAAAAAAAAGCACCCAGCCCATGCTGTAAAGTGATTAGCATTAGATAGAGTATCTAGCCCCCCCACACCCCCAAAAAAAACCATGCCAAAGCAAGCATTGGGGCCCGGACAAATCAGTTCCTGTCGAACTATCCAACCCATGCCAGTATGGCACACGGATGCCAAACGATGATGATGACTTATAAAATACATAATTGCAAAGCCATGGACTGATGCTTATAAACTTATAGATTTTGAACTGGTTTTTTGGCTTTTGTGGATATCCTACACATTTCTTAGAGGTTTCAATACAGAGAATATCATGTTGAATGAATGGTGACACGTTCGCGACTGTTCAATCATTGAAAACCATTGGATGAAGTGTATACAGTGAGAGCGTTTCATGCTTTCTTCTAAGTAAACGATGTCCTTAGCTGCCTTGTACAGCTTCCTCTTCAAGCAACGAAAAATTGACGATACCTGTATCTGAATATATTTCACAGCTTTAAGTAAGAAAGAAACTGCTAATTGCTGGCTCGTTTGAAGTTAAGAGGCAGAGAACTCAAGAGAAGTACTGAAAAATGACAGCAGAACATTTTGCTAATTAGTAGAGTACAGTTAATTAATGAAGCCACAGTAGAGAAATTTTTAAAAAGAGCATGAAAGGAAATATAATTATTATCACTAAAACGTTTGTTAGGTAAATAGTAAAACTAGATTACTTATAACTAATAAAACACATTAAAACAGAAACGAGTAAAAGTAGACATATTCTAATTAAGAACATTTAAATAATGACATTAAAACATTAAAAACAAAGATGTTAAATTAAGGTAAAACACAGCTAAAAAACAAAAAACCACAAAGATTAAATAGACGAGAAATTAACTCAGATCACATTTTAATTATTTGACAAAAAAATTAAATAATGACAGTTGATAATTTATTAGAATGTACAATACAGAACTTTATTAACTTAACAAATTAATAACACTTTCACTAGATGAATAATTTAATTAGAAGAAATACTTAATGAAGTCAATGATGGGACATAAATGAGAAGAAAAGAATTATATATAAAACGGCATGACCGATAACGTAGATAATAGCAAGAGCCACTAACAAAAAGATACAGAACTAAAAACAGAAACTAAAGAACAAAGATTAAAGACCTGGGAGAAATTCACTCAGATCAGGTTTAATTATTTGACAAAAAATTAAATAAAGACAGGTAATAAATATATTAGAATGCACGACATAGAACTTTATTAACTTAGATAATAACACTTTTGTAAGAAGCAATACTATAAAGTCAAAATACGGGAAGCGAAAAACAAGAAAAGAATATGAAACACGACAACTGTAACATGTAGGAAATTCTGACAATTCTAAAGAGAATATTTAAGGAAAGCAGAAACACCACAGCTAATGAGAAAAAAAACAAACAATGAAGAGTAAGACTAATAATGCCTAATTTTGGTACAAGACCAATAATTTTGAGGGGAAATATTTGGTAATTACATTACCAGCCCTACCTTAGTATTTGATTGGTTTTATATTTTGTCAATCGTGAAAGGATGGAAACAAATAAAAAAAAGTTCTATTTTGTGTGTTACGTAAACAGAAGTTTTCTGAGAGACAACCGGCCTCTTAACTATCAATTAAGCAATCATTAACTCATGATTGCTTTGGAAAGAACTATAACCAGATAACCATCAGAAAAGCTTTTAGCAAGAAGAGGAAGTGAAGACAGGGTGTTGCTTTAATTTTATAATTTAATTTTTACACAAATGCATTGACTCACAAGATTCGGCCCACATCATGTGAAGCATCACCAGCCACTTAAAAGGACAAGAGTAGAGTCATATAGTATAGTTATGTAGTATATTCCACATCAAATCTCAAAGGTGAGCTGATGATAAATAGATTAGGTGTTTAGGAGAGATCCCCTTATATCAAGACAACATGAAAAAGGGAAGAGTCAGTCCTGAAGGCTATGCTTCAACATAGAGACTTACAGTCCCGGGGAAAAAAAAACCCTCTAAAAGGGGACATTCTAATATAGTCTTACAGACCAGAACTCACTGAAGAACATGTATTTAAAATATTGCATAACCTGCATTTTGGATTTTCTGCATCACTTAAAAATATTGTTACCCAATATCTAGGTTTTAAATATTGTTCCGTAGCTGTTTATTAAGGTTGCATGGGACAAAAGGAAATTATATTTTGCGATTTCCTCAATGAATTTGAAGAACCATGCTTGCCAAGAAGTTAATAAATATATATAAATTGTATATTTTAAAGAAATAAATTTGAATAAAGTCTCTGGTGAATATTTCAAATTAAAGAAATTTTTGCTGCTCCAAAAATTACAGTTAAGCCGAAAGATAACCAAGCAGAAGATAAATCTAAAACCTCTTTTAAAAGGAGAAAATATTTGGGATTTGTTTCTATGGATTCTGTAATAGATTCAAACGAGCTTTGATCTGGCACATCAAGTGATAATTTGTGTTGACTTGGGCCAAGTTGGTCTCAATATAATCAACGATTTCAGGCTGAAAAGAGAAAGAACGAGCATGTTAGTCTTGGTGACCACCACCAACTAAGAATTTACTGCATCAACAAAAATAATCAATGTTATAATTTACATATGGTTTGTGTAAGTGCCAGTAAGGTGATCGTTACCAGCGTCGCCTTACTGGCACTTGTGCCCCTGCCAGTAGGGTGCCAAGAGCACCATCTGAGCGTGATCATTGCCAGAGCAGCCAACTGGCTCTGTGCTGGTGGCACGTAAAAGGGCACCATTCAAGCGGGATCGTTACCAGTGTTGCTTCACTGGCACCTGTGCGGTGGCATGTGTAAAAAGATTCGAGCGAGGTCATTGCCAGTACCGCCTGACTGGCCCTGTGCTGGTGGCACGTAAAAGGACACCATTCGAGCGTGATCATTACCAATGTCGCCTTACTGGCACCTGTGCCGGTGGCATGTGTAAAAGGATTCGAGCGAGGTTGTTGCCAGTACCGCGTGACTGGCCCCGTGCCGGTGGCATGTAAAAGGACACCATTCGAGCGTGATCATTACCAATGTCGCCTTACTGGCACTTGTGCCCCTGCCAGTAGGGTGCCAAGAGCACCATCTGAGCGTGATCATTGCCAGAGCAGCCAACTGGCTCTGTGCTGGTGGCACGTAAAAGGGCACCATTCAAGCGGGATCGTTACCAGTGTTGCTTCACTGGCACCTGTGCGGTGGCATGTGTAAAAAGATTCGAGCGAGGTCATTGCCAGTACCGCCTGACTGGCCCTGTGCTGGTGGCACGTAAAAGGACACCATTCGAGCGTGATCATTACCAATGTCGCCTTACTGGCACCTGTGCCGGTGGCATGTAAAAAGCACCCACTACACTCTCGGAGTGGTTGGCTTTAGGAAGGGCATCCAGCTGTAGAAACTCTGCCAGATCAGATTGGAGCCTGGTGCAGCCATCAGGTTCACCAGCACTCAGTCAAAATCGTCCAACCCATGCTAGCATGGAAAGCGGACGTTAAACGATGATGATGATGATTCATATATATAGTTACATATATAGATGTGTCATATTTATAGAAGGGAGGAGATGGCATTGTATGGTATTAAGCTTAATTAAT
Organism: Octopus sinensis; assembly: GCF_006345805.1. Lineage (NCBI taxonomy): Eukaryota > Metazoa > Mollusca > Cephalopoda > Octopoda > Octopodidae > Octopus > Octopus sinensis. Next base: position 28,742,212 of record NC_043020.1, read on the forward strand.
TAGGGGAATTAAAATAAGTTCAGCCAAGAATCAGAACCAGAATGCAAACCTGGCTGAGCAAGAGCTTGTTTCAATTCAATAACACTTGTTTAATAATCTGTTATAATAATAAAGACAGGATCTGTGAGTCAGTCACACACACACACACGCATGCATCTATGTATGCAAGTCGTTAATTTTATTGATCTCAGTGATCAATCTACAAAGATGTAATGGCAGTGTTTGGGCATCACCTAAAACGACTGAGGATAATACTACAGCAGTGATAGTTCTCCTCCTTCTCTTTTACATTTTTCAGTCATTGGACTGCAGCCATACTAAGGGACCACCTTGAAGAATTTTAGTCAAACAAATCAACCTCAGTCTGGTACTATATTCTATCGGTCTCTTTTGCCGGGCCACAAAATTACATGGATGTAAACAAACCAACACTGGTTGTCAAGCAGTGGAGTGGACAAACAAGCACAAATGAGGAGCTTCCATACAGTTTCCATTCTATCAAATTCAGCCAGTGACTATGATAAGAGGACACTTACTCAAGGTGCAGCGCAATAGGATTGAACCTGAGACTACCTGGTCACAAAGCAAGCTTGATAACCAGAAATTATATTTCCATTCTTCATTGCATCCTAATCTTCCTCGTTCTTTTGTTTAATTGATTTTTAATGAAAATTATTTTAGCAATTTGTCTGAAAGGAAGAGCAGAATCCATAACCCTTTAAGGGTACCAAAACCAGTGGGAAGGGCAGGGAAAGAGAGAAAGGGCAGACGGTATCCCCAAACCAGAGTCCTGGCCAAAATGTTTGTAACGAAGTGGACTCTGCTAAAGACACCCCGGGGTGTCTGGTAATGGTGTTATTCTGGATAACAGATTATGTCTACCACCCAAATAGGTGATACTGGGATTTGAACTCAGAACACAAAAAGCCAGAACAAATACTATAAGGCGGCACTTCATCATCATCATCATCATCGTTTAATGTCCGTTTTCCGCGCTAGCACGGGTTGGACGGTTCGATCGGGGATCTGGGAAGCCAGGAGGCTGCACCAGGCTCCAGTCTGATCTGGCAGAGTTCCTACAGCTGGATGCCACCGGCACAGGGATCACAACTACTATTTCCATTGATATTTATTTTGATGTTTATGTACCTGACTCAACAGGTCTCCTCAAGCACAGCGGGATGTCCTGAAATCCAAGGTACTTTGAATGGGCAGAGGCTATGCGGAAATGGTGCAGGAAGCAGCCCGAGTCTTTGCAGTCACCTGGGCACATTTTATGATACCAATACCAAAATTACTGATTTGTTTCACTCATCCCTTTGAAAGGAGTGCAAGTTGTAGGGCTGGCATCAATGCAAGTAAGGTGGTGTTTCGTACACGAGACAAGGCAGAGAGTAAAACCTTTCACAAGAAGGTTGATCAGAGTAACCTTTTCATAAGAGGTTACCAAGAGCAGGCAGGGGCAACCTTTTACGAGAAGCAGGCAGCATGAGGCAGGACTCATCATTTGGTGGGCTGCACCACTGAAAAAATTAGAGGTAAATTATTTGTTACATATGCCATTCCGAACGTTCTGAATGGTTGTCCATGGTTGGATTTAGTACTGAGACAAGTAGACCAGAGAGGGGGAAAATAGGAGGAGAGGAGTGCTAGAGATAGCAGTGAGGCCAGAAATGGGTGAAGGGAACAAGTAAATGCTGAAAGTGCACAAGGATCCTAAAACAGGAGTTCTCAACCATTTTATCTAGGGACCCCTTTGATTACTATTTCATTCTGGTAGACCCCCAACAACCATTCAATGCTTAAAAACTAGTTTTACAGAAACTTCTTTCAAAATTCCTATTTTGTTCTCCTCACATTAACTTGAGTCGTTTGAATTATGTAAAATGTTAGAGAAAGAAACCCAACTGTTTCTTGCAATACATACCAATACGAGATACACCTAAAGCAAAAACTTCTCATTACAGAGATGTACTTGCATAGCAAGTGACCTGATCTGAGATCGTGTGCTGGAATGAAAACAATTGCAGCGTGGAAGGTGTTTATAAGCCATTTAAGAAACACACAAAAAACGTTAGATTCACTTCAACATTTAAATTTAATTTGCAAAATATTTTCGTTGCTTTGAGACCACGACCTGACGGTTTTTGTGTTTCTTAAATGGCTTATAAACACCTTCCATGCTGCAAAATTTTTTCAGAGGCCCTTAAAATACTATTGTGGGTCCTCAATTCACTATTTTATTGTGTGGATAACCAAAAATCTTGTGTGGGCCCTGGTTGAAAACCACTGACCTAGAGTGTGAAAATTTGCGCAGGTGACCAAAGAGGGAGTTGAGAGAGAGAGAGAGAGAGAGAGAGAGAGAATGATGATGTGAGATGGGCCTGGGTGACAGGGTGGAAGAAAGGGAAAGGAGCTAGTGTCCAGCTGTAGATATCTAAAGAGATGAATAATGAAAGAACTCACCAGTTTATTTGGAGTTGCTAACTTTGTCAAGTTTATCCAGTTGATGTTTTCAATGTTTTTCATCAAACTTTGCAAAACATTTGCAGAATGGGACAACATTTTCACAAAAATACTGCAAAAAGGGAAATATTCAGGATAAAGAGGGGTCAGCTGGATAACAACCTTTGTGACACAATTTTATCAAAATACACATGGTACATAGTTGCATAACACACACAGACACACAGAGACAGAGGTGCATACATATACAGACACATGGACATGCAAGCACATAAATATGCAGGATACGTACATACAGATGCACACACATACATACATATATACATACATACAGATGCAAACACACACACACACACATACGTACATGCATGCATGTATAGACACACACACACTGACCCACACACATGCGCACAAACAAACAAAAGGGAACGCAGTGTAAATAAGGGACAGAGTCAAGACTATTGAAAAGGTTGCAAGACAAAACGAAAAGTTTAGGAAAATAAGAATAAGAAAAAAGTGGAAATTTTACCAGTGAGTGTGTTAAATTATAAGACCCAAAAAGAAATTGACTCTCCCCAGACACAACAGAACACATATTTTACTTATTTGTCTTGGGTCTGACTTAAAACTGCATCTGATAATGAAGACCTGGTTTTGAGGAATGCGGGACCACCTCTGAGACACTGTTATTATTAGGTCACTCTGACCCAGAGCAATAGCCCCTGCCAGGATCCCAGCTATAGGTTAATTAGCAAGTCACTGAACCGCTTCCAGAAGAAGGTCAAGGTCACTCACAGGACCCTTAATGGAACCAGGGCAGATGAAACCCTTCAGCTCTTTGGTTGCTTATCCAAGGGAAGGTAACTCCATCTAAATCCTTCATCCTGATAACTAATGAGCTCATCACACCCGCTGCACAAGTTTAAAGGATGAGAGATGGGACTGGCTCGGCACAAACCATGCCCACAATTATAATAATAAATCCCTAAAAGGGGAAAATACTAAAAAAATCCACCTCAACAAATTCCGTCCAACTCATGTGAGTATGGAAAAGTAAGCGTTAAAACAACAACAGAATAATGACAGGAAGTAGTTTTGGCTTTGTCATTGCATCACGACAGCTGGATGGTTTTTCCCATTTGTAATCAAATGTGAAGAAGTGGAACAGGAGACAGGAAGTCACGAGTATGGAAAAACAACGAAAGGCAACACAACACAGACTAATACCTGTGATACTTCACTTCAAGTTTGATAGCATTTTCAATGAGAGGTCTTTGCAGATTGGTAAGAAGTGACTGTTTCTTCTGAAGAATGGTTTTCAAATATTCATTGAAGGAAGAGATTTCACTGAGGTTCTTCTCTATGGAATATAAGAACATAAAACATAAAAATTTTAGCATCTTTGAATTACGAGAAACAAAAACACAAAAAATAACAACATTATCGTTGGAATTAATGACGTTTGAGACCAATAAAATATTCAAAGCTATTCAGATGAAGGATGCAGGCATAACTATGGGGGTTAAAAAACTCACATCATAGTCAAATATTTCTAAATTTGAACCCATTGAACCTTGTCCAAATGTCTTCTATCAGTGTCCCCTTAAACCCTTCAACATTCAGACTACCATGACAAATCATCATCATCATCGTTTAGCGTCCGTTTTCCATGCTAGCATGGGTTGGACGGTTCTACTGCGGTCTGTGAAGCCAGAAGGCTTCATCAGGCCCAGTCAAATCTGGCAGTGTTTCTACAGCTGGATGCCCTTCCTAACGCCAACCACTCCGTGAGTGTAGTGGGTGCTTTTTACGTGCCACCCGCACAGGTGCCAGACAGAGCTGGCAAACGGCCACGAACGGATGGTGCTTTTTATGTGCCACCGGCACGAGGGCCAGGCGAGGCTGGCAACGGACACGAACGGATGGTGCTTTTTACGTGCCATCGGCATGAGGCCAGTCGGGGCGGCGCTGGCAACGGTCGCGAAACGGAAGGTTCTCTTACATGCCACTGGCACTGGTAACACATCTGCAATTTCCATTGATCAATTTCGATTCTGATCCTCACTTGCCTCAACAGGTCTTCACAAGTAGAGTTTTGTATCCCAAGAAGGGAAGGTATGCATACGTAGGCTGGCTCCATCCCATGTAGAAGGCCACGGGTTATGGACTCACTTGTCCTGCTGGGTCTTCTCGCGCACAGCACACTTCCAGAGGTCTCAGTCTCTAGTCATTTCCTCAGTGAGACCTAAAGTTCGAAGGTCGTGCTTCACCACCTCGTCCCAGGTTTTCCTGGGTCTGCCTCTTCCGCAGGTTCCCTCAACCGCTAGGGTGTCGCACTTTTTCACACAACTTTCTTCATCCATTCTCGCCACATGACCATACCAGCGCAAACGTCTCTCTTGCACACCACAACTGATGCTTCTTAGGTCCAGCTTTTCTCTCAAGGTACTTACACTCTGCCGAGTATGAGTACTGACATTACACATCCATCGGAGCATACTGGCTTCATTTCTTGCGAGCTTACGCATATCCTCAGCAGTCACGGCCCATGTTTCACTGCCATGTAGCATGGCTGTTCGTACACACGCATCATACAGTCTGCCTTTCACTCTGTGCGAGAGGCCTTTTGTCACCAGCAGAGGTAAGAGCTCTCTGAACTTTGCCCAAGCTATTCTTACTCTAGCAGTTACACTTTCAGCACACCCGCCCCCGCTGCTGACTTGGTCACCTAGGTAACGGAAACTATCAACTATTTCTAGTTTTTCTCCCTGGAAAGTGACGGAAGTTGGTCTCAGAGCATTTTCAGTGTTTATTGTTCCTGAGCATCTGCCACATACAAAAACCATCTTCCTAGTTAGCCTTCCTTTGACATTGCTGCACCTCTTATGTGTCCATAGCTTACACTTGGTGCATCTTATAGAGTTTCTACCTACACCTTTTCTACAGATCGAGCAGGGCCATCTACCTGAAGGCGTTTGTGATTTGTCTACCTTCCTACTGATTACGACTTTGGTTTTAGCTAGATTGACTCTGAGGCCCTTCGATTCTAATCCTTGTTTCCACACCTGAAACTTCTCCTCCAGTTCTGATAGCGACTCAGCAATTAGAGCAAGGTCATCAGCATAGAGGAGCTCCCAAGGGCATCCTGTCTTGAATTCCTCCGTTATTGCCTGGAGGACTATGATAAATAGGAGGGGGCTGAGTACTGAGCCTTGGTGGACCCCTACCTCTACCCGGAATTCTTCGCTGTACTCGTTTCCAACCCTCACCCTACTAGCAGCGTCCCTATACATGGCCCGCACAGCTCTCACTAACCATTCATCTATCCCTAGTTTCCTCATTGACCACCAGATAAGGGATCGGGGGACCCTGTCGAAGGCTTTCTCCATGTCAACAAAAGCCAGGTACAGGGGCTTATCTTTGGCTAGGTATTTCTCCTGCAGCTGCCTTACCAGGAATATAGCATCTCATCTAAACTAACTCTCTCTCTAATTAGTTGGGCTATGACCCTCTCCGTAACCTTCATCACCTGATCCAACAGCTTGATACCTCTGTAGTTATTTGTATCTAGGGCGCCACCTTTACCTTTGTAGCAGTTGACTATTATGCTGCTACACCAGTCATTGGGTATGACTCCTTTGTGTATCACCTGATTAACTATACGGGTGACTAGGCTATAGCCGACACTACCAGACATTTTGAGCATCTCTGCAGTGATTCCTGATGGGCCTGGGGCTTTCCCTGTCTTCATGCTTCTAATTGCCTTAGCTACCACGGAACTATCAACTCGGATAGCTGGTCCCTCTGTTGGGTCAACATTCGGCAGACTCTCTTTATCCCATTCATTTTCTTTATTCAGCAACCTTTCATAGTGACATCTCCAAACCTCTCTCTTTGCATCCTCATTTAGCGCAAGTGAACCATCTTCCATGCGAACACACTTCTCTCCTACCACATCACGATTCTCTCTCACACACTGTCTTGCAACGCGAAACACCTCCAGTCTTTGGTCCTCACGGCGCAGAACATTGGCAAATTTTTTCTTATCTGCTTCCCCTCTGGCTAAATAAACCTGTCTCCTAGCTTCCCTTTTAGCAGTCTGATACAATTCCCTGCTACCCCCATTTTTCCAGACCTTCCAAGCCTGTCTCTTTTCTCTAATAGCCCTGTCTACAATATTGTTCCACCACCACATTATTCTAGGTCGAGAGGGGACTTTGCACCAGCCACAGATCTGGTCAGTGGCTCTCAGCAGGTTGTCCCTTAGAAACGTCCAGTTGTCTTCTACCCCCTGTGATGCTCTATCCCCTTCTACTTCGTCAAAGGCTTCAAGTAATCATATTTATTTATTTACATTGTTTTGAATTAATCCTGCATTATTTTGTAGCATCAGAATTTCAATGATAATTCTTTAATTTTCGAATGACATTGTAGGGTAGGTCTGAGAGGCTAGATCTGGCCTGTTTGAACATAGAAAAAGTAGAATATTTAGTTTAAATGCTAAGGGGTTAAGTTCTTGTGACCAATGCTCTCTCTAATTTTTCTCAGTTGCTGAGCAGAACATTCGATGCTTTGAGCAAAAAATATTTCAGATTGAAAGCCAGTATATGGCTTCCAAACTTTCACAGTTTATCAAGTGAATGTTTGAAAATTTAAAGAGCAACGACATTTTGATATGCACGTTACCAATACAATGAATGTGCATCTTACCAAGAGTGTTGCTTGTAACTAGGATTGGATAAACAGAAGCTGCAGCTTGTTGAATGAGCAGCTGTGAGCCTTTCTACAGCAGCAGATCTTAAGAGTCCATTCTGCTTCAAGCATTCAAATGAGGTCTCTGTCATGATATATCTCAAGTTTTTTTTGGACACTAAACTCTGCTTGTGAAGACCTGTTGAGGCAAGTGAAATCAAAATCAAATTCGATGACTGGCATCCGTGCTAGCAGGGTGCAAAGAGCACCATACGAATGTGATCGTTGACAGAGCAGCTAACCGGCTTCCGTGCCAGTGGCACATAAAATGAACCATTCGAGTGTAATCGTTACCAGCGTCGCCTTACTGACACCTGTGCCGGTGGCATGAGTAAAAGATTTAAGCGAGGTCGTTGCCAGTACCACCTGACTGGCCCCATGCCAGTGGCACGTAAATGCACTCACTACACTCTCGGAGTGGTTGGTGTTAGGAAGGGCATCCAGCTGTAGAAACTCTGCCAGATCAAGATTGGAGCATGGTGCAGCCATCTGGTTCGCCAGACCTCAGTCAAAATCGTCCAACCCATGCTAGCATGGAAAGCAGACGTTAAACGATGATGATGATGATGTAGTTCTATGTAATTCAGCAACCTATAAATTGTGGTTTCTTCCTAGGGAGACTTGGAGGCCCTAACCCTTCTTACTAAGCCATAAAAAATAAACACATAACCTCCACCTCATACCAAAGTGATCACGCAGACAAACAAGACTTAAATACCAGCTGGTTACCACTTCCTGTTATTTACAAAAATTCCCACTGACCTCAATTCCAAACATGAAACTTAAGTAGATGCATGTGTGGCTGTGTGGTAAGAAGCTTGCTTCCCAACCACAAGGATCCAGGTTCAGTCCCACTGCATGGCACTTTGGGCAAGTGTCTTCTGCAATAACCTTAGGTTAAGCAAAGCCTTGTGGATTTGGTAGACAGAAACTGAAAAAGTGTGTGTGCATGCATGTCTGTGTGTCTTCTTGTCTTGGTATTATAGGGTCCACATTGCAAATGAAAGCATTGATACACGGATTCAATAAATTTTGATATGACTGTTGGTGCATACAGATGGCACTGAAATATCCTTGTGATTCTGTACTTTAAGACTTAAACCTGTCTGAGATTGGCCCTGGTTTTATGTTACAAACTTTCCGATTTGAAGTGATCCAAATGGGAACTTACCAGAAAAATTACAAACCGATTCCAAACATCAGGTTGGAGTCATTTTACCAAATTCTTCATTATTTTGCAAAGGAATCGAAACAAAAGTGGTGATTTCAACAGGAATATGGTAACAAAAGAGTTTGTGTTGCCTAAGAAGTGCTTTATTAACACCAACTATTGAATAATTACTTGCCAACTACCAAACTGTGTATTCTTTGTCTCACATGGTTACTATAATGGCTACCTAAACCATGCTGATGAAGGACCAAAAACTCCCGAAATATGGCATGTGTGCCCATTGCCCATTTTTTCATCTTCAATCTAATTTGTTTATATTTGATGTTTTGGATATGAAACATTGTAACAAAATCAGAGCCGGTTATAATTTCTGTAGAAAATCTGAAGAGATGACTGAAACACGTGATTTAATAGCACTGCTAACACAGAAGTAGTACATGGTATTGACTTATGAAAGCATTCAATAGACTTTGTAGCATATTATGGTTGCATAATGAAATACTACAAGTCATTAATGCTAACGTTTTTGACAAAGATAATGCTGACATCGAGAAGAAGAAACCCCAGTATAGGGCAACGTCAACAAAACCGTCAAAATTACAAAACATGAACTGAAATAGAAAAACAGAAGAGAAAAAAACCAACCTATTTTAGTGCATGAGATAATATCTTCCGCCTCATGTTGAAGCATTCTTTCCTGTTTCTTAAGCTGAACCTGCAAATGAAAAAGTGATGTATTTCTTGACTGGATAATGGGATAAAAATGGAAACAGGTTTAATAATATTTATCATCATTATTATGGAATAACATAGTCCACTTATGCATACCTTTCCTTCTTGGGACACAAAACTCTGCTTGTGAAGACCTGTTGAGGCAAGTGGGAATCGAAATCGATCAACATCAATGGAAATTGCAGCTGTGATACCAGTGCCGGTGGCATGTAAGAGAACCATCCGAACGTGGCTGTTGCCAGCACCGCCCCGACTGGCCTCGTGCCGGTGGCACATAAAAAGCACCATCCGTTCGTTTCTGTTGCCAGCCATGCCTGGCCCCCGTGCCGGTGGCACGTAAAAAGCACCCACTACACTCACGGAGTGGTTGGCGTTAGGAAGGGCATCCAGCCGTAGAAACATTGCCAGATCAGACTGGAGCCTGGTGCAGCCTTCTGGCTTCCCAGACCCCAGTTGAACCGTCCAACCCATGCTAGCATGGAAAGCGGACGTTAAACGATGATGATGATGATAAGAGCAGTATTATACATATGGAGAACACATTCGACCATGATGGACACATCTGCTTGTTTCCACCATTATAAGGGAAAGGTGTTTGTGCTTTGTGGGACCTTGCTAGTGAGCTAAACAAGAGCCGGCAAGTGACCTACTGCTATGGATGCCAAAGCATGGCCATACTGGAGCTGGTCATCTGAATACAGCATATGTAGATCAACTGACCAGAGACCTGGTTGCCTCCCCGAAGACCTCCCACAACTAAGGCACGACAGAAATGGATGGCGTCTGCAAGTTACAAATGTCTGAGTAAGCTCGGCCGGATGAATGCAAAAAACCATGTAATTTAATTTCTCAGTTAAAGGGGGCACAAAAACAAACTTATGAACAAAGCGGCTGTGTGGTAAGTAGCTTGTTTACCAACCACATGGTTCCAGGTTCAGTCCCACTGCGTGGCACCTTGGGCAAGTGTCTTCTACTATAGCCTCGGGCCGACCAAAGCCTTGTGAGTGGATTTGGTAGACGGAAACTGAAAGAAGCCCGTCGTATATATGTATATATATATATATATATATATACACACACGTGTTTGTCCCCCTAGCATTGCTTGACAACCGATGCTGGTGTGTTTATGTCCCCATAACTTAGCAGTTCGGCCAAAGAGACCGATAGAATAAGTACTGGGCTTATAAAAGAATAAGTCCTGGGGTCGAGTTGCTCGATTAAAGGCGGTGCTCCAGCATGGCCGCAGTCCAATGACTGAAACAAGTAAAAGAATAAAAGTAAATAATAATTGGAAGTAACTTACGTCATTGATTGATTTCTGCGTCGATCGCATCTGTTGCAGGACATCGATTAAGGCCAGGGATTGGTATTTCCGGGCGAACGGTGCCCTTTGCCTTTCTTTCAGCTCTTCATGACTTAACTACAATATCAAGAGAGACAAACTGTTACAACAATCACAATAGGGGTCGATGTCGAACTTAAAGTAGGTCAAGCAGTCCTGGTAACATTCTAGGTTATTGGGTTTTATTTTTAAAATCAGGGCAACAACGCAGTCATTGATAAAACGGCAAACAAATATAATACAAAATACGTATTTGATTATTAATAATAATAATAATAACAATAATAATAGAAAAAAGAACTAAAAATCAGAACTTATCGATCCTTTGGCGACTTAGACACGCCTGTAATGTTTTGTCGATTTATCTTAACACAGAAATAATTACAAAATATGTCGCCGCAAAAGATATGTATCTATCTTATCTTTATTGGTATTTATAATATGGAAAAGTAATTACTTGCATCAGTTACGTATCATTTTAAAGATAATATCGAGTGAAAAATTATTCTATGACTGTTATATATTTCTTAACAGATGTGTATTTCTATAGAGTAGGATAAGTGGGTGTGTGTGTGTGTGTGTATATATATATATATATGAAAGAAAAAGGTGTTCAGAATGCTGGATGGTTGTAAAAATATATATTTATTTACATATCACATATTAATTCTTCATATTGATACCTTTTTTCTTTCATATGCATTAAATCTGTACATCACCCCCAATACTTCTAACATATATATATATATAATATATATACACACACGTGTTTGTCCCCCTAGCATTGCTTGACAACCGATGCTGGTGTGTTTATGTCCCCATAACTTAGCAGTTCGGCCAAAGAGACCGATAGAATAAGTACTGGGCTTATAAAAGAATAAGTCCTGGGGTCGAGTTGCTCGATTAAAGGCGGTGCTCCAGCATGGCCGCAGTCCAATGACTGAAACAAGTAAAAGAATAAAAGTAAATAATAATTGGAAGTAACTTACGTCATTGATTGATTTCTGCGTCGATCGCATCTGTTGCAGGACATCGATTAAGGCCAGGGATTGGTATTTCCGGGCGAACGGTGCCCTTTGCCTTTCTTTCAGCTCTTCATGACTTAACTACAATATCAAGAGAGACAAACTGTTACAACAATCACAATAGGGGTCGATGTCGAACTTAAAGTAGGTCAAGCAGTCCTGGTAACATTCTAGGTTATTGGGTTTTATTTTTAAAATCAGGGCAACAACGCAGTCATTGATAAAACGGCAAACAAATATAATACAAAATACGTATTTGATTATTAATAATAATAATAATAACAATAATAATAGAAAAAAGAAACTAAAAATCAGAACTTATCGATCCTTTGGCGACTTAGACACGCCTGTAATGTTTTGTCGATTTATCTTAACACAGAAATAATTACAAAATATGTCGCCGCAAAAGATATGTATCTATCTTATCTTTATTGGTATTTATAATATGGAAAAGTAATTACTTGCATCAGTTACGTATCATTTTAAAGATATATCGAGTGAAAAATTATTCTATGACTGTTATATATTTCTTAACAGATGTGTATTTCTATAGAGTAGGATAAGTGGGTGTGTGTGTGTGTGTGTGTATATATATATATATATGAAAGAAAAAGGTGTTCAGAATGCTGGATGGTTGTAAAAATATATATTTATTTACATATCACATATTAATTCTTCATATTGATACCTTTTTTCTTTCATATGCATTAAATCTGTACATCACCCCCAATACTTCTAACATATATATATATATATATTACATGCCGAGGAAACAATATTAATAGAGAAGGTAGAAAACCTGGAGTGAAATTATATTACAGAGGAAACTCAGACGCTTTGATAATTTTCTAACGTTTTTCTCTTTGTACTACGCGAAGAATATTTACGGAAGTTATGGCAATCAAAGGTTAACCAAGGAAATATTAAGATTTTTCGGTTTATGATATAAGTCCTTCGACTGAAGCGATGTCATCGGTGACATAAACAGGGAGTACTTATGATGTTACGAGCAATAATAACTGATTGCATTTAGTTACATACATACATCGGTAACTGCACTGTTCGTGACATTTAATATTACGAAATTTACGAAGAAATAAATTTTGAGAGTACACTGCATTTGTGAAAATTCATATATTTCTTTACTGCCCACAAGGGGCTAAACACAGAGAGGACAAACAAGGACAGACAAAGGGATTAAGTCGATTACATCGACACCAGTGCGCAACTGGTACTTATTTAATCGACCCCGAAAGGATAAATTCCGTCGACCTCGGCGGAATTTGAACTCAGAACGTAACGACAGACGAAATACCGCTACGCATTTCGCCCGGCGTGCTAACGTGTCTGCCAGCTCCTCGGCGCCTTAATTTGTGAAAATTCATAACCAACAACAGAGAGAGAATTCCTCCATCTGTTGTTTGTGAAGAGATTCCGCTTCATATAAATCGAAAAGTGATTCCTTAATATTACATTATTTTAAAAAAATTAAAAAGGACATCGTTGCCAGTGTTTTACCATCTCGCTGAGTCCATATTTCTTTGACATACAATGCACCTCAGAGAGGCATCTGTAAACGTCATCGGAATAATAATGATCCTCTTCCACTTGCATCTTGACCATTTTTTGAATTTGAAATTAAGCGCTAAATGACTTTCTCGCCTCTCGACTCAGGAGAGCTTTATACTCTCGAATCAGATCACACACACACACATCCGTTCTCACACACACACACACACACATCCACTCTCTCACACACACACACATCCACTCTCTCACACACACACACATCCACTCTCACACACACACACACATCCACTCTCACACACACACACACACACATCCACTCTCACACACACACACACACACATCCACTCTCACATACAACATCCGATTTTTGCCTTTTCTTTTAAATATGAAACTAAAAACTTCGTTTTATTTATTTTCCGCAGTGTTGAAATTCTTGCGAGGTTGATGTTTTTTTAACCGTGATATTCTTAAAATTCGAATGTCCGCCGAAAGGAATTTCGCATTAATCTCTTCAAGTTCTTAGTGACAACTTTTCTTTATTTAAATCTTCTCATATGAATCTTGTCAACCAAGTTTTTCTATTTCAGTTTCCTAATAAAAAGGGGTTTATCCCTAATTAAACAATAAGGAATCTTTTCGCTTTGACCGGCAGATTTTTAGAATAATTTCTTTGTAACTAAACACTTTTAAACTTCGTATACTGGTAGAATGTGTCAAAATAAAACATTTTTTCTCTTGGTTTTCTTGAGAAAATTCTGTTCTCTTTGTTCTTTAATTTCTTGCATTTCGACAATTTCAACCAGTCAATGACGTCTATTGAGGTGAATTCAATTTCTGCTGTAGTGTGTCTCTTAGATGAAAGGCTCCTTGTCAGTCTGAACTGTGTGGGGCATCGCAGAATTGATGGTTACTGACTCTAGTCTATCCTTAGACTTCAGTTTCATCTTTCATTCTCTTCCTTCTGTATAACATCAATAACTGACTCACCGTCTCCCCTAATAACAGTCACCCTGATGTAAATATTACCCTACCAGGCTTCATTCTTTAATCTCCTCCATCTAATGTCATTCCCATATAACCAAGACATTTTATGCCAAATCTGAATGACTTCCATGAATGTAGTCATGCCATTCTTGTCTCCTTCAACAACACAAAGATGCAATCACTGGACATACTTAAAAAGCAATAGTTTGGCGTCTCAGGAGGACGATCAATGTAAAATGCGGCTGGAGATGGCAGTATTAAGAACGGATAATGCATATCAAGTGAAATGGTTCTGGGCAGTAAGAAAGATAAGTGGGATCAGAAAAGCTGGTGAAGTACGCAGTTCTACTTTCACTGAGCTCCGGCAGCAGAATACTGCAGTTAGAAAGAGGATGGGTGGTGATGTCTTGAGGTGGGAATTGGCTGAGGTGGCCCAGTTCTACATATATACTCTCTCTTTTACTCTTTTACTTGTTTCAGTCATTTGACTGCGGCCATGCTGGAGCACCGCCTTTTTTAATCGAGCAACTCGACCCCCGGGACTTATTCTTTTGTAAGCCCAGTACTTATTCTATCGGTCTCTTTTTGCCGAACCGCTAAGTAACGGGGACATAAACACACCAGCATCGGTTGTCAAGCAATGCTAGGGGGACAAACACAGACACACACACACACACACATATATATACATATATACGACGGGCTTCTTTCAGTTTCCGTCTACTAAATCCACTCACAAGGCTTTGGACGGCCCGGGGCTATAGTAGAAGACACTTGCCCAAGATGCCACGCAGTGGGACTGAACCCGGAACCATGTGGTTGGTAAACAAGCTACTTACCACACAGCCACTCCTGTGCCCTCATAAAAAGCTCTCAGCCCACTCTGCAGAGTGGTTTGTGTTAGGAAGGGCATCCTGGTGTAAAAACCCTGCCAAAACAGACACAGTAGCCTGACTGGCTCCTGTCAAACTGTCCAACCCATGCCCACATGAAAGGTGGATGTTAAACAATGATGATGACGATGATGATGATGATACACATTGTGCTTCCAGAATCTCAGATTCACTGAGATGGGCAAGTTTTTTTTTAGAACTGCATATTGTTATTCATTTCTTCCATTAGGGTCAAGGTTCTGAGATTAGTCTTCACCATTTTATCCCAAGTCTTCCTGTGATGGCTTGTAAGACTATGATGAATAGGAGAGGTCGGAGATCTTAACCTTGACAGATGCCTACCTTCACATTAAATTTGTGACTGAAATTATTGCTAACACTATCCATTGCATCTTTGTACATAGTTTGACCAGCCCTCACAAGCTGTTCGTCTGCTCCAAGTTTCCTTATTGACCACTAAGTCCACTGAACATGACAGCTTGTCAAACACCATCTCCAAGTCAACAAATGCAATAAATAGAGGCTTATGCTTAGCCATGTATTTCTTCTGCAGTTGCCTCACAGTGACTGCATCCATGATACCTGTTACAGGTGAGAAGCCAAACTACATCTTTCCTAGAGCTATACTGCCATGGATCAATTGTGCTATTATTTTCTCTGTGATTTTGAGTGCATCAGGGATGGTGGGGAGATGCACAAAATATCTGGTAGGCAGGATGCAAGACTATCATTTAGATTGTTAGTACAGGAAGTTGTTATACCCAATGACGAGGACAGCAGTTGTCATTGTAAGCTGCCACAAAGGCAAAGGAAATGCCTCAGAAAAAGGCAACTATATATATATACATGATATATAAAAAGCATGTAAAAAGCACCAACCAAACGCGGCTGATGCCAGTACCCGCTGACTGGCTCTTGTGCCAGTGGCACGTAAAAAGCACCATCTGAATGTAGCTAATGCTAGTACCCAGTGGCACGTAAACAGCACTATCTGAACGTGATCGATGCCAGGCCTGCCTGACTGGTTCCTGTGCTGGTGGCACATAATAAGCACCCACTACACTCTCAGAGTGGTAGGCATTAGGAAAGGCATCTAGCTGTGGAAACATTGCCAGATCAGACTGGAGCCTGGTGCAGCCACTGGCTCTCCAGACTTCAGTCTAACCATCCAACCCATGCCAGCATGGAAAATGGACGTTAAACTATGATGATGATGATGAAAACATTTTTAAAGAATTTCATACACAAAGTAAAAGGCAATTCAATAAAGTTGCCATCAGACTTGATTACTGCCTTCATACAGCTTCTGAAACAACTAAACACATTGATCAAAAGATCTTTATTCATGCTGTCCCCAATGTCCCCAATAGCAGACGTCAACAAGTCCTTGGTATTGTGTGCATGTTCCTTATTCTCCCTCCCAACGATATCCCAGATGTAGTAGTCCAGGAGTTTTAAATTAGGAGAATTAGAAGGCCAAACATTAAGAGCATTTCTAGCCACCCACTTCTGGGTTGTGCCAGGCTGGGAGAGAAGGAGCAAAGTCATATTGGAACCTACAGCTTCCCTTGAGTAACCGTCTTGATCTAAAGCTTCACAACCATCTCCATTGTTTCAATGAAGGCTACTGCATTGACCCAAAGATCTTGTGAGAAAAAATGAGGGCGTATGACATGGTTCACAAACCCCAAGACTATTAAAGATGATAGGAACTTGATGTGCATAATAGTGGAGCCTTAAGCAGGGCTGGTGCAGAGCCATCTGTCATTCCTTTTGTTCAGTTTTTGATCTTGGATAAAGTTCCCATCTGAGAAGAACCAGGGACCAGAGCATGTTGGGATTCTAGGGGTGCTTGGGTTCCACAAGCACTTCAACCAGATCTCATGGTTTTCCTGGGTTTTATCAGACATGATCTGCCATCTTCTCATAATACAGGATTTATATGTGATGACTTTGTGCAGCACATGTCTAATCATTGACTCTGACACATGGAAACAATTAGCAATAACCCTCGCTGACTTGCCGGATTCTCGTTAATGATGTTCTGGACTTGGTGAACAAATCTAATTTTTCTGAAAATGTGTGACTGCCAAAATAATCTTTTTGGCCAAAGAAGGTGCATTCCTGCTAGGGGCCAGGAGCTCTTTTTTGATCCTCAACATGAAGGGCCTGGTGACATTTAAGGAGGTTGCAATCTCAGAATTACTGTGGTTGGTGCCTAAAGCAATGAGAATGGTGTGTCTTTTTATTGTCTGCTTTAGATTCTGGAGCTGAAAAAAGAGAAGATATTTAGTTAAAGTTTGAGCTACTTATGGGCCCACTTTTGTTCTTAACATGGCAGACACAACCTGTTTATATATACATATAATTCCATTTTATTTCATTAAGTTTTAAAACTTAAATTAGCTAAATGTTTTCCATCATTGTCAACACACTGTTGGAGACGTTCATGAAAGTTATCGGTAACTCTATGGATCATTTCTTCTGGAATGGTGAAATGTGATTTCTTCTTGTGGGGATATTTAAAATCAAAAGTATTCAGTCATCGCCTTCGATCTATTGATGAATTAAAACGTGTAATTTGTGTAGAAATAGCAACCATTCCAGAAGAAATGATCCAAAGTGTTATCGATAACTTTCATGAACATCTCCAACAGTGTGTTGACAATGATGGGAGGCATTTCACTGATTTAATTTTTAAAACTTAATGAAATAAAATGGCATTATACGTACATTCAGAAAATAAAATTTTTCTTTTCATTATTTCTTATTTTGCACTTTTATTAAGCCTCCAAATGTGTCAGATCATTTTGCTCCACCCTGTATATATATCATATGAAATAAAAGTCAAAACACTGTGATGGTTTTTAAAAAATGTACTTTATATTTGAATAAATGAAGCAACAACCCTTTTCAGATAAATAAACTAAACTGGTGTGCTTTTGATTCTTGCACACAGAATAGTAGATGTCATGTTCATATAGGAATGTTCTAGACAGACCATAGTTCTTACACTACAGTAACCAACAAGTTCAACACATCTTTGTCCCAAATGTATTTCAACAAGGAGAGGCACAGTGGTTGAGACAGTTAATATATATATAAAAAAAAAAGGGATGAAATAAGGAGATATTTATTTACATTCAGCACATGAGCTGTTGCGTAGCATCACACACACAGACACAAACACATATGCTGCATTTAAATGTAAAACAGCATTGCCAAGTGTCTGGAGGTTAGAATTCCACGTTTTTTGAAGGGATAAGAAGAGGTTGCAATCCAGATTAGCTAAAACTTAGAGGCTCTATTTCCTTATTTTTTCTTCTAGATTGTCTCAATTTAAATTAAATGCAAATGTGACCAAATTCTGTCAAAAGCAATAATTAAGCAGAATAAAAGATCTGATTTACTACAAAACTAATTGTAAAGTCACTGCTGTAGAATCTAACCAAAAGTCGTTATATTTAAGAAAAATTTGCTAAGGTGCAATCCCCTTCATTTGTCAATGAAACAGGACCCTGCCATTAAAGGTTCTGCTTGATCCCGACTAAATTGATGTCAACTATTTACGAAAAATATACAAAAATATAAATAAGGTTAACAGTGACATCTAAAGAATTATATATCGAGCAAAATTTGACATCTTGAAGGTGTTTCTTGGATCAGAAGAAACGATCCTGTTTTGTTAAGTTTTACGCATCTTGTCCTTAAAATAGATTTCCCCTCCAGTAATCCAAACTGAATAGTGATAAGCTTGTAGCCACATAATTTAAATGGTTCTTGAAAATAGGAAAAAAATTTTGATAATCTCTGGCAACATGAGTGTCCAAAGATGCGAATGACTTTTAGGTTGGCTTTCTTCCCAAAAACCTCAGCAACAGAAACTAAAATGTTTTATTCAATGATTCCAGAATGGTTTTGAACCATTTATGTCAACAGTGTTCACTACAGTTTTAACAGATATAGACATGGGGGAACAGGTATTAATAGGGTCTTCATTTGGGGGCCTCCTTTCCTTTGCAATTGCATGTAATTTGAAACAAATCCCTCCGTCTTTGCAGTTGTGGTTGCAATCAAAAAAAGAATAAATAAATAAAATTCTGCAAAGAAAAAAATGAATAAATAAATAAAAGCTAAAGTTTCACAGCCATATTGTTTAAGGTGGGTTCCATTTCTGGGTGGTGGTCATATGGTGTAGTGTCTGTGTGTAGCTTGGTCTTGTTATCTTCATCCAAAAATCGACCGGTAAAGTAATGTTTTATAATCCACTGGTCAGCTAGCAGCGTATGGTAGAGCAGCTTGTACAGGTGACTGATGTGAATAGCTGTTCTTCCCTCCACAGGTAAAGGTGGGCAGTAGATTCCCAGCTGATGAACAAGATGCTAGCTTCTCTTCTCAGATCATCATCATCAGCAGAGAAGAGAGATAAAGACAGAGAATTAGAAATGTAATCATAGAACTGTCCCCTTCTCAGTTGTCTTTTAAGATAATGTTGTAATGTCTATCGTCTTCGGTAATAAGGTACACCTTGTCCCAGTTCTTGTCCGGCAAATCAGGAAATTTCAGTATAAAATCCTCTCTACCATATCGATATAGACGAGGCACCGTGATTTGTACACCGAGTGCATGTCCTAAGAGGCACATATCAATCTGTAAAAAACGAAAAAAAAGAAGTATTTAAAGAGCAAGTTTCAACTAAACCCATTTGCAAATTCTTCATTCAAATTTTTAAACCCTTTTGGCACCAACTTGCCTGAGACCACGGTTGGTAATATGATACAAACTCCTCGTTTTGAAGTGATCTAAATGAAATCTTCCATCAAAATTTCAAATTATTTTGTGTTCCTAATACCTTTACTACCCACAAGGGGCTAAACACAGAGGGGACAAACAAGGACAGACACACGGATTAAGCCAATTACATCGACCCCAGGGTGTAACTGGTACTTATTTAATCGACCCCGAAAGGATGAAAGGCAAAGTCTACCCCGGCGGAATTTGAACTCAGAACGTAGCGGCAGACGAAATACCTATTTCTTTACTACACACAAGGGGCTAAACACAGAGGGGACAAACAAGGACAGACAAATGGATTAAGTCAATTATTTCGACCCCAGTGCGTAACTGGTACTTATTTAATCAACCCCGAAAGGATGAAAGGAAAAGTCGACCTCAGTAGAATTTGAACTCAGAACGTAACAGCAGACGAAATACCGCTAAGCATTTCGCCTGGTGTGCTAACGTTTCTGCCAAATTTGTCACCTTATGTTCCTAATACCAGCTTAATAACGATAAAAGTTATTTTACTAAATTCTTCCTTATTTTATAAATTAATCAAAACTAAGGCAAAATATTACAACAGAAATATGGTAACAAAAAGAATTAAACAAGAAATGAAACAGTTCATAGAATGGAATAAATCTGGAAGCATGAAAGGGCTCAGCGTGATAAGCTAGACACCTCCCCATTCTTAAAGCACACCAACTGATAATGTTTTGCAAACTGCTTATATTTACTATAAATCACCTCCCTCCGACAAGTCATCCTAACGAGACGTCTGCATTGGCTGGGTCATGCCCTCCGTCGTCAACCAGGAGAATTCATCTACGAAGTAATTACCACAGTTCCCCTTCAGAGTTGGTGAAAGCGATGTGGTGGACAGTGAAAAACCTGGCTGATGACAGTCAAGGCTGATCTGGAACCCAATCTAGGCCCCCATGTCTACGGTGGCTATTATATCTACTTCAAATTTTTTTTGTCTTTAATTTAGACAAAAGCCTGGTAATTTTGAAGGAAGGGATAAGCTTATACTATCATCCTCAGTAGTTGACTGGAACTTTATTTAATCAACCCTGGAGGGATGAAAGACAAAGTTGACCACAGCAAGGTTTGAACTCGGAATGTAAAGAGCTGAAACAAACGCAGCAAGGAATTGTCTCTGACATACTAACAATCCTTCCAGCCCACCACCCTTATCTATTTTATAATTATTTCCAAACAGCTACCATATTCCACTACATAATATTATTCTTGTTAGATGGAAAAATCTAGAATTCCAATAATGATTATAATGATAAACTTAGAAACGTTTAACAGACTCGGAATCCTTTTAAAAGAAGTTGCCATTTCCAAAGAATACAAACCTGTTCTAAACCATCATTGTCTCCGACTGCATTCAAAATGTTTCTTAACAAGTCCGCAGGGGTATGAGATGTATCACGAGCAAATATAAACTGGACAAAGAAGGGATAATCAACAGCTTGTTGGTTTTTATAAACGTCAATTATATCAAGCAACATAAGCAATTTGGCAGCTTCCATTATTTTTATATCAACAATTGGTTCTCTGTTTAAGAGGTCCTCCACCCAGTCTTCTCTCTCTGTCTTGTCCATCTCTAAAGCTAAGTTATGCTGAAATGAAAGAAAGAAAGAAAAATTTGTTTTATCTGCCAGGAAACACTAAGAAATTACTTTAAGAATAATATATTTTTGACCTTATAAGCAGATGCAGCTGAGGGCTTAGCTATTGTTAACCGACAGCTAGGGTTAAGGGGAAAATAGGAAACTTCTGGCAAAAATACCAAATAGAAATCCACTTAGCAATTACATTACAAGAAAATATTTCAATGACTTTTGAAAGTTGAAACTGATTGTAACATGATCTGAAAATGAATAGAATAGCAATTTTTTTTACTATATAGTTATAGTTTGTCATTACCTCCATGAGGTCCAATGCTCGAATGGTGCTTTTTATGTGCCACTGGCACGTGTGACAGTTACAGGACACCAGCACCAGCCACAACTACGATTTCACTTCACTCGAAAGGTTTTCTCAAGCACAGATTGTCACCAAAGGTCTTAGAAAATTGGGTAAATATCCTTAGAAAATGGCAAAAAAAGAGACTAGCAAACCACGACAGTGAATCGAACACTGGACCTCATTCGATTCTCTGTAGCAGCTTGCTGGTCACTATTTTCCGTTTTCCAAGGTATTTCATCATCATTGTTCGACTGTGGTTGAGACAATGGAATTTACGATGTTACACCAGACTTCACAGTCCATCATAGCATTACGGAGATCCTGTTGCTGGATGCCTGTATCCCTGGAGATTACATCAGCGTAGGAGAGTGTGCGCCCTCTGGAATTGCGAGCAGATGGCTTCCAGAGGAGAAGAGTTACCTAATCTTTAATTTTTTCACAGCTATTCTGCATTCAAGATTTACTGTATCAATAGAGATAAAAATCAAGGTACCTGTGAGTAAAATTCATCAATGCAAGAAAATAGCATTTCTTTCACATCAGTGTAGTTTAAACGCCTGGCAAATGACCACCTCTTTAGTTCCCATTCTGGTTCCTCCAAATATTGGTTTAAAAGCTAGAAATGTACCACAAATGTATAGACATTTATTTACATGAATATCAGAGAAAATACTTACACTTGAAACCTTCCATTATATAAATTTAACCGAAAGGACATCAATAGTAATTATTTTTAATATAATACTGAAAGGCTATCACGAGATAAAACATTTCTTCTAAGAACTAGTCTGCTAATCTAGTCAATGAAAATTTGTTCATTTGTTTTTATGTCCGTTTTTCCATGCTAGCATGGGTTAGATGAATATATTTTGTTGGAACATTGTTTTGAAGCTGGAAACCCTCCCTTCTAATAGTCCTTACCTGTTTTTCTAGTAAGAATGTGAGAAAAGTAGATTGTAATTTAAAGTGAGATAGAAAAGGTTGCTGAAAAAAAAATTGTTATTGCAAAATATTACTTCATCAATAAGAACTTCTGAAACACTGAATATAAAAGTTGATAATCTATTTCCAAAGTATTGAAGTTTCAAACAATTTTTCTTGTTCCAACTTGTGAATCCATTTATTTTAGCTGTCCCAGTCTAACTAGAAAACAAGATCCACATCTGCTTAAAGAGAGAGAAATTAGAACTTAAAAAGGTTACATTAACAAAACTTCAAAAGTATTAGAAAAATCACTGAGATTGTGATAAATAGTCATTTGTGTATCATACTCAATGTAGATACATTCCCCAAAACACAAATTATAATATCTCTTATTGACACATCCGTAAGAGATATCTCCAGACAAATACAGCAATTAATTTGCTTTTCTGTGATGTCTGCATTAAGTATGATACACAGATGACTATTTTAATCTAATCTGCTTTTGTTGCACACAACAGGTTATTATGGAAAATATTTTTCTCTCTTACATTCTTTACAATTTCTGCTGTAGCAAATTCCTGTTTTATTGCAATTCCATTTATTAGCAGTTGAACTATACAGGAACGGATTCCACAATAGTTATCTCCACGTATAACTCGTATGTAGGTACAGCTGAAGGTCTGTTGTACGAAATCATAAGCCTGAAATACGAAGAGAAGATAAAAGCCTGAAATATGGAATCGTAAACCTGAAACACAAGCAGAAAGAATTACGTAAGTTTAATAGTTGCATTGAAGTGTGAAAATGAGTAAATTCGATCCAAGAACAGATAGACATGCTGGGTCTTTTCGGTTTGAACAGCAGTTTTTTCTAGCGGTGTCATATGAAATTGTCACCCATAATTATGACCCTAGTATCGATCTATTGCATTCCAATCTGTTTTAGGGTTAGGGGTGGGGGGAAGGGTATCTTTTTTACTTCACAAATGTAAATAAACCCAATCTGTTTCTTAAACGAGGGACATATTCATACGGCACAGAATGTTTTTTTACCTCAATAGATGTCAGTGATTGATTGAAATTGCAGAAATTGAAGAAAAAAAAACAACAAATATCTTACAAACTATAGAATTTTCTCAATAAAGTCAAGAGAAAAAGATGTTTTATAAACACATTCTACCGGTATACGAAGTTTAAAAGTTTTTAGTTACCTAGAAATTACGTTAAAAACTGCTGTTCAAACCGAAAAGATCCGACATGCTTAACCCTTTGCCTGTTTTGTGTCTCACATCCGATACACAGGACACATTTCCTTGGCATCTGTACATCGTATATAACAGACGTTCCCAATTTTTTCAATTATTACAGTAATTTGGGACTTACGTAAAAAATGCTTTTTAATACTCAGAGTATATGAAACAAAAGCCAACTAAACATTTTCAAACAAGCACAGACTTTTAGGACAGATTTAAGAGAATGCTTTGGAGGACGACAACCTGTAAGTGTAGTGGGTGCTTTTTACGTGCCACCGGCACAGGTGCCAGGGGAGGCTGGCAACAGCCACGATCGGTTGGTGGTTTTTATGTGTCACCGACACGGAAGCTATTCAAGGCGGCGCTGGCATTGGCCACATATGGATGGTGCTTTTTAGGTGCCACTGGCACAGGTGTCAGGTTACGCTGGCGGGAAATTAACACGCACTCCACAGAAATGCCTATCCTTAACATATTCTCAAGGAGATTCAGTGTGACACGGAGTGTGACAAAGCCAGCCCTTTGATTACGGGTACGATTCATTTTAGTCAGCTGAGTGACGTGACAAGTCACACAAAAATAAACAAACAAACAAACAAAAAAAAAAAACAACAACTAACAAGTGAAAAAACAAGCAATAATGATATAAATACTTACCTCTCGATATTTCTGAGATACTGGGTTGTCCCTAGGCCATCGAGTTTTACCATATTCTTGTATATTTTGTTGGGGGCCTACATTTATAACATTTTTCTCGTCATCTCTCCCTGTAAAATATTATTAAAACAAATAATTGAAAAAAAAAGAAACAAAAGCAAAACAAGAAAGCATCAGTTCCTAATATTTGAGAATTTATAAAATCCTGAAGACGAATTTCAATTCTTACAAGAGGGCGCCAACTACCAAAGACTAGAAATTTTAAGTTCTTTGTAATGTGGTCCGAGTCTTTAGTTTTAGTTCCTCCTGCTTGTAACGGAACATTGGGCAATGAGTTGCCTCCACTGAGCAGTGTCTGCTGCTGCTGCCACTTTTGCATTAGTCCAGGTCAATTGCAGGTCCCTTAAGTCCTCATGGAGAGTACTGCACCCATTTCTGGGCGGTCTTCCTCTCCCTCGTTTGATCCCAGCCAGTGTCCGGGTCAATGCAGTGTCTTCCTATAACCGTATTATTATATGTCTAATGAATCGCTATCTTCACTTCTTGACGATGTCTGATAGGTTGTCGAGCCCTGGCCGCTGCATGACCTCCTCATGGGTGATGTAGTCCCTCCACAATATTCCAAGTTTAAAACGAATGCATCGCCTACAAAAGATGTCCAATTTGTTAATGATGCTAGCTGTGCTTTGCCGTGTCTGGTATGCACAGATAGCTGTAGGCACGACAATCGACAAGTAGAGATGACTTTTTAGAGTGCAAGCACCCTGAGAGAAAAGTTGGAAATAAAGAAGAATCAGATGTGGTTTGCAAGAGAGACGATTGCACTGGTATGGTGATGAGCTGTGTATGGATGAGGACAGCTGTGTGAAGAAGTGTCACACCCTAACAGTGGAAGGAACCTGTGGAAGAGGTAAACCCAGGAAGACATGGGATGAGGTGGTGAAGCATGACCTTTGAATGTTGGGCCTCACAGAGGCAATGACAAGAGACTGAGACCTTTGGAGATATGCTGTGACTGAGAAGGCAACAAAAGAGAGATCGCAGCTGTGGCTGATACCAGAGGTGCATGTCCAGTCCATTTAAAAAGTGCCCTTGAATTGCTGGGCAACACACTGTGCTTGAGAAGACCTGTTGAGTCAAGTGGAATCGTAGTCATGGCTGATGCTGCCTGACTGGTTCCCATGTAAAAAGCTCGTGGGGTCGGAGCGTAACCCATCTCTCTACTTCATCTCATGTTTGTATTTCATCCTTGTTGTATCTCATTCGATTTCGTTATATTTTGTAAAATTTTAAAAGTCATATAATCATTGTGTGTCTGACCCCAATCAGGCTGTATTGTCCCCCTCTATGTTTGGGCCCTTGTGGCTAATAAAGAAATTGGTTGATGCCAGTTCTGCCTGACTGGCCTTTTACATGGCACTGGCACCAGTGAGGTTACCAAGTAACTTGCAAGACAAAAGATCCCTCAGCTGAGGAGGGGTACAGTATTGAGAGCAGAAGCTGTGTTGGAGATAAAAGCTTTTATGGATGTGCTGTGTTTAAAAATACAATATATATATATTGGAATTGGACATAAATGTGTGTGGAATTTGATATATATATATGTATGTGTATATATATATGTATGTGTGTATGTATATATATATATGTATGTATGGGTGTATGTATGTATGTGTGTATGTATGTGTGTATGTATGTATGTATGTGTGTAAGTATGTATGTGTGTATGCATGTATGTGTGTGTATGAGTGTGTATGTATGTGTGTATGTATGTATGCATGTATGTGTGTGTATGCATGTATGTATGTGTGTGTGTATGCATGTATGTGGCAGCAGCTAGTGAGAATGTCAGATGCATTTTGGCTTTGTCGATGATGTGTTCACAAAGACAGACATGCCCAGACGAGATTTGTTGCCTCTGATGTAGGAAACGGTGTAGAATGCATTCACTGATACGCTGAACAACTGCTGGGGTGAATAAATAATCTGGTGGATGCAACTGAACCAGTATTAAATTAAAACAGCCATTGTGCTAAACACAGCACATCCAGTAGAGATTTTACCTCAGATGAAAACCACAGCATCTTGCCTGTCAGCAATGTATATACATCATGTATGATACATAGGTAGCTTTTTTGATCTAAAACAACATCAGTTGTGTACACTTGACATTGAACAGAATGTATTTGCTATTAACAATATGCATACCACAGATGCATGTAAGCATTTCTTATCTTTCGATATGACGTATGGATGGTTAAAAGACATGTTGGACTTGGCTATGAACGTTGTGGGTTACCATTGTGAGAATTTCTAGACAGGGCTTGGTTAATTGATATGCGGTTTAACCTACGTGCTGTTACATATTAAAACAAACTCTGAACTGTGTTTGATAAACATTTATTTATATATATGTGCTTATCGCAATATTTACATAATTATACAGATGCTAATCAGGGCTATGTTGTGGCCTGTCAGCAGTAAATGAAGTTTAATTATGACAGATAAGAATGGCTTCATGTGAGAGGTGGGGAAATACTATTCGTAGCTTCGATCAACATCAATGGAAATTGTAGCTGTGATACCAGTGCCGATGGCACGTAAGAGAACCATCTGAACGTGGCTGTTGCCAGTGCCGCCCCGACTGGCCTCCATGTTGGTGGCATGTAAAATGCACCATCCGATTGTGGCCGTTGCCAGCCTCATCTGGCCCCGTGCCGGTGGCACGTAAAAAGCACCCACTACACTCAAGGAGGGTTGGCGTTAGGAAGGGTATCCAGCCATAGAAACACTGCCAGATCAGACTGGGCCTAGCGCAGCCTTCTGGCTTCTCAGACCCCAGTTGAACCGTCCAACCCATGCTAGCATGGAAAACGGACGTTAAACGATGATGATGATGATGATGATAGTCAATGACTCCTTTAACTCAGGGTTGAATAGCAACCAAGGAACCAGCTTTCTTATGGACTTGTCCGTATCACCTATGTGCACTTCTGATTAAGAACTGACTAGCTGCTTATTTATATGTGGCAAGAGGTAATGATATGGTGTTCATGGTACATGCTTGGAGAAGTGCATTGTAGATGAAGAGATTCATTTAAACACAAGTCAAGCAGACCCCCCACCACCACACTACAAAACTTCAGGCCTTGTACTAACAGTGGAGAGGCTTATCATTATTATTATTCCACCAAGGTCGACTTTATTTTTCATCCATTCAGGGGTCGATAAATTAAGTACCAGTTGCATACTGGGGTTGATGCGATTGACTGGTCCCCTTCCCTGA
This sequence comes from Octopus sinensis, assembly GCF_006345805.1. Lineage (NCBI taxonomy): Eukaryota > Metazoa > Mollusca > Cephalopoda > Octopoda > Octopodidae > Octopus > Octopus sinensis. The sequence goes on from NC_043020.1 coordinate 28,769,985, forward strand.
AATTTCAGGCATTGTGCTTATAATAGAAAGGATTATTATTATTATTATTATATATGAAGATGGCAAGCTGGCAGAATCATTACCACATTGGACAAAAGGCTCAACAGCATTTCATATATCTTTATGTTCTGGGTTCAAATTCTGCCCAAGTTGATTCTTCTTTTCATCCTTTCAGGGTCAATAAATTAAGTACCAGTGAAACACTGAGGTCAATGTAATCGACTAGCCCCTTCCTCTAAAATTTCAGGCATGGTGGTGCCTATAGTAGAAAGGATTATTATTATTATTACTACTACTACGAAGAAAGCATTTTATGTTAGAATGAAAATGCTATAATTAAAAAAGCAACAATTTTAATGGCAAAAATTAATCATTATTAATTATTTTATTGAAACCATGTATTGCTCACTATAATCTAATAACAATTTTAGGGGTGAAGACGGGGTACAGGGACTTTCTTGGTTCATAAAAAAAAGAATTTGAACATTGTCAAAAAATGATTAGCAGTGTTACACAATGAAAAATGTTAACAAAAATTCGTAAGAACAACAAATAAATAATTAAATAAATGATGTGTGTGTGTTGTGTGTGTACAGGTTGTAGCTATATTTACCTTTTTCTAAATCTTTTCTTCCAGTATCTCCTAAAAGTTGAAAAAAAAATTAGATATAAATTAATTGCTTTTAATGGTGATTTTATGCTAAAGTTTCAGACTCTGTGTGTGTGTGTGTGTGTGTGTGTGTGTGTGTGTGCGTGTGTGTATGTGTGTGTGTAGCTGAATAGTGAAGAATAAATACTTATATCCTTTTCCTTGTATAAAAAATAAACTTATATGCGCACGCCACACACTTAGGGCAAATATCTACTTTGGCCTTGGACTGACCAAAACCTTGAGAGTGGACTTGATGCATGAAAAGCTGAAATGCATCTAATTTTGAGGAATAGGTGTGGCCATGTGGTAAGAAGTTTGCTTGTCAACCGCATGGTTCCAGGCTCAATCCCACTGCATGGCACCTTGGGTAAATGTCTGCTATTATAGCCCCAAGCTGATCAAGGCACTGTGAGTGGAGTTGGTAGATGGAAACTCAAAGAATCCCATCACACACACACACACATACATGTCTATATCTGTGGGTGTCTTTGTGCTTGCCTTTGTTCCCCATCACTGCTTGACAACTGGTGTTGGTTTGTTTACGTCCCCACATATGCGTTTGACAATTGCTGTTGGTTTGTGTACGTCACCATAACCGATAGACTAAATACTAGACGTTAAACAAAAAAGTCCTGGGATCGATTTGGTTGATTAAAACCCTTCAAGGCAGTGCTCCAGCGTGGTCGAGAGCCAATGATTGAAACAAGAGAAAAACAAGACAACACACACACACACACACACACCAAAATGAAAGTAGCTGCTGGCTGAAAAGTGAAAGTAGGCATAAAACTCAATGGTCTCCGACCTCTGTTCAAAGGCTGTCCTCCCGTGATTTTACGACCTTTCATTCTTCAGGCAGGTATTTCAGGCTATCTTATCCAATATGTCTTAAAAGGAGAGAAGGACACGCAGAGAGTAGGGCGGGACATAAAAAGATTTGGGCATAAACAAAAGACAAGATGGTCACATTTGGAATAGGGGACGATCACGGTTGAAACGCTTTTAAAAGACGCATTGGTCATGGTCGGAACACTTCAAAAAAACACGGGAGGATTACAGTTGAAACGCTTTTAAGAGACGCGTTGGTCACAGGTTGAAAGAATTTAAAGAGTTGGGATGTTCGCCGTTGGAACGTACATTTAGCAGGAAACATATCTTTAACTTTGCTCATCCGTGCAACCCCGTCTACGATCTGTTTCAGACTTTAAACTACAGACACAACTATTGTTTTAGAAGCAGCGATTTTATACAAATGGAGATAGCATCCTCTATAACACAAGAAGAATTTTGGGACGATGCTCGCTCACCACCAGGCACATATGCGACATTTGCAGCAAATCAAATGTATTTTTATTTTAAGGAATAGCAGATCCACGAAATAAATAATCACAGAACACAACTAATGGTACTAAACAAAGAGAAAACTAAAGGTAGGAGAAAATACCAGTAACGTTTTAGTGTTAATCACTCCCGTACGGTTGGCCCATAACCTCGGGCAGCCAGAAGACGTCTCCAATAATCTCGGTTCCTAAGCATAGTCGCCTGTATCTTACATGGAAATGCTAAGCTGCTTCGGATCGATGTAGAAGTTGATAAATTACGAATGGGGATTCATAAAAAAAGTGAAAACTTCTTTTGTGAAAGTGAAAATAGAGTTTTATACTTTAAGATCAGCAATTTTTTCAAGCGATTCAAGAGGATGGTGCGCAGAATAAACCCCAACTTTCTATTGTAACCTTAACCGCCGTGTGGTTGGTCTAACCCTCTAGAAATAACAGTCTAAAATCGCCCTAAACCATCTTAAAATAAAAAAAGGCTACATTATATTATATCATGCAGCTTTTAATAAAGAAAAAAATAATAAGTTGTTGGTCACCTCTGAAATGATTGATAATAAATATGTTCGATCAAGGTTGAATTAGTGTTAAACAATAAATTCCACGATCTTAATTGCTCTCAATAAAAAATTAGAAAAAGATGCGGTCGTTTGATGCTAAAAGTGTAGGTGTGTGAAATATTGGTCTGCAGAACTGGTGTATGGCAGAATGATTTCGGCTGTGCTCCTTCATGGGAACAAGGAGGGAAATAACTGAAAGCAATCAAAGATCCTTCCTAGGATTTGTTGCCGAATTTTTACGTTAGAGATTCCACAGTTAAAAGCCAGAAGCTCACATGATGCAGCAGCTACCATTTATTCGAAAATATGTCAAACGGCCAAAATTTTGTCTAAGTGTACACACACACACACACACATACATACATATAATTACACACACGCACATACACACATATGTACACACATCTATATATATTATTAATAATCGGCAGAAGTTAGAGTGACTCAAGGACCTACAGTTTCGTGCACTGGCACTATATATATATATATATATATATAATATATATATATAATATATATATATATATATATATATATAAATATATATATATAAATATATATGTATATATATATATGAACATATATATATATATATGAACTTTACTTTGTTATATATATATATAATATATATATATATATACATACATTTATGTACTTATAAGCAAAAGGGATGTTTAAATACTCGAAAAATAAACTCCAGAACGGGAATCGTAATAGCTGCGACTCTGTGCAGCTCGAAATGCTAAAAGAACACTTATTCCTGTAAAGAGATGCGGCGAAGATGAGAGATGCTGCAGTTGGTAATTTATGGAGCAAACATCCACGCATCCAGACACTAATTGATGCCTTTAGGTCGAATACCGACACCGAACGAAGCTCAAAGAGAAATGAAACATGACATACGTGGCGTGGTACACAAATCCTCAAATTCTGAAGACGTGGCCATGCTGTGGTGCTGTGGCAGAGGAGGAATTCTCTCGGAATACACGTTACTTTTGTCGCAATACGCAAAGAAGAAATTAACATGGGCGCACTTGGCCGTACAGAGTTATCTACCCTTGACTTTGAAACAAAAAACCTGCCAAATTGAAGCCGTTTTTTTTTTTTAATTATTATTATTATTTTATTTTGTTTCTTTTTTTTATGTACTTTGGTAAATAAAGGAATTGTGTTGGTTCTTGCGTAACTCGTGGCAGGAATTCCACAGTTATTTTGTAAAAGTAAAAAAATAATAAAACAAACAAACTATATATATATATATATATATATATATATATATTATTAAAAATTGTTAACGTCAGTAATTTAGAAACACTCGGGAGAACGTGAAAGAATTCTCCTTTGGAATTGGATCTCGAAGCACATATGAAGCTATAAGTAATATTTTCAGACATAAGCACGATGCTTGGAATATTGGTGGGGGCGGGGTATGGCGGAGGCTGTCGTACTTATAGCATTTAGGGCGGCGAGCTGGCAGAACCGTTAGCACGCCGGGCGAAATGCTTAGCGGTATTTCGTTTGCCGTTACGTTCTGAGTTCAAATTCCGCCGAGGTCGACATTACCTTTTATCTTTTCGGGGTCGATTAAATAAGTACCAGTTACGCTCTGGTGTCGATGTAATCGACTTAATCCCTTTGTCTGTCCTTGTTTGTCCCCTCTATGTTTAGCCCCTTGTGGGTAATAAAGAAATAGGTATTTCGTCTGCCGTTACGTTCTGAGTTCAAATTCCGCCGAGGTCGACATTGCCTTTCATTTTTTTGGGATCGTTTAAATAAGTACCAGTTATGCACTGGGATCGATGTAATCGACTTAAACCCTTTGTCCTTGTTTGTCCCGTCTGTGTTTAGCCCCCTGCGAGCAATAAAGAACTTTATATCATTGAAAGATGAAAAGCAGAGTCGGCCACAATTGAATTTAAATTGAAAAAGTAAAGACGGACGAAATGCTGCTCAGCAACTTGTCCGGCATGCTAACGGTTCTACCATCTCACTCCCTTATGCAGCTATAAATAATTATTTCTGTTATAGGCACAAAGCCTGATATTTTGTGGGGAAAGGGGTTAGTCGACTATGCCCGACCTCAGTGTTCAAACGGTACTTACTTCATGGCAAAGTCGACCTTGGGTGAGTTTGAACTCAGAACGTAAGGCCGGACGAAATGCCGTTAAGCATTTCGTCGTCCGACCTACTAAAGATTCTGCCAATTTGCCGCCTTTATAAACCTATAAATAACAGTATATAAATATTAGTTGAAAGACCCTTTTCGATAAAAAAAAGTCGAAGGCTGCCCGTGTAACTCATGTTCACATCTCCCATAGTTTTATATGTGCTTCGAGGCCCTGTTCCGAAAAAGAATTATTTTTAAAAACAGAAAATGTGTCGAACGGAAATAGCTTCAGTATGGCATGAAATCGGATATATAAATCTTTCTTTAATATGAGTCGGCAACGGTACGACCAAATTGGAAATGGAAATGCTGTAACAAATATTTGCACTACATTTTATCTTCATAACACAGAAAAGGGTATTTGGCTGGATTTGAACCTACAGTAGCAGTTAATGGAACAAAGTACATTAGATTCCCTACCGAGCTATGAGTTCTAAATACCTCTTCAAGTAAACCAAAGTATACAGTATTAGAGATCCAATACAGCCGATCTTACTCACCGGTTTCACACTGGGTATAAAAACTGATGCGACGTTAGATAACGGCACGCGCTCTTCAGAGATGGCTAGTTTGGTAAAATATGGTGTCTTCTCTCTGTGATTGGAAGTGAAAAATGTCACATTCATAATCTTAAAATATTTATTTAACTTAGAGATAATATAGCTCATATAATTTGTATATAAATGTGTCTATTATAGGTTATGCCTTCGAATCGGTTTGTTTTACAAATAAGACCAATGTTGTGTGTAGCTTACGTTTCCATATTTAAAATGGCGTTTGTTTAAAAGTATTATGTACGTAGACCATAACAGAATAAGAGTAAACCGGACAATATACTTTGTGTCATTTCTTTTGGCTTTATATTTAGAGTTCAAATTTCGTTGAGGTCGACTTTGGCATCCTTTCTGGGTCAATAAAATAAGTACCTGTCGAGTTCAGGGGTTGATGTAATCGACTGGCCCTTCCCCTCCTGCCCCATATTTCAGGTCTTGTGCCTACAGAGCAGTGCTCTGCAACCTTTTTTCATTTGCGACACACCTATATTCCTTTCAAAATTCGGCGGCACACCTGAACAAGATATATAACTAAAAGTATAGGAGGAAAAATTATATTCAGGTTACACTGCGGCACACTTAGCATCGTCTCGTGGCACACCAGTGTGCCGCGGTATACCGGTTGTGGAGCACAGCTATAGAGGAAAGAATCATCATTATCATCATTCAGTAAGAGAGCAGTTCATGCCATCAAAGTGACACTGGGATACGAATATACGAAGCCCAATATACCCATCATGACTACCCGTCTCATAAGGGTACACTGGGCACAAGCATATGTCCGCGAAATGGCCATCTCACATCAAGATAAACAGTGCATGACCTTGCTGGTAGGACCCAGTTAGATTTTTCTCCACGTTAAGTAGCCCATCCCGCTCAAAAGGTCCCTGAATAAAGGTTGTTTGAGGACGATGAACGAAACACCCATGTTTCCAGAGGCGAATCTTTCGAACCCCAGATAATTCCTCTCAACACATGGCTATGATGCTCCCACACTACTCCTGCTTGCGATCAGAGATATACATATCATCCATCATCCACTACAGTGGTTTTCAACCAGGGTTCCGCCATTACAGTCCAGGGGTTCCGCAAGAAGTTACAAAACTGCTAAAATCGGCAGTAATTTTTAATTCTCCTGGGCAGATATGTGTGCATAACACTATTAAATTATTGCACAGGGGTTCCTCGAGCCAGTGGAATGTTTCCTTGGGGTTCCGCTCCAGCAAAAATGTTGAAAAGCACTGATCCACTAAAAGACATGCTGAACTGGTTAAGGTCAAGCAACTGACAAGCACATCTTTGGCGTTGAGCAGAATATTTGCTGAAGCTCATCTTTTACACCAAGATAAAATATGTACATGTTAACACTCCCAATTAAAATTAAAATAAAATAAATTATTATTATCATTTCTTCCATATATGCTGTATTCTGTGTTTACTTGCATTCATCACCTTTGTTAATCCTGAATACCCGGTGTACCCTTTTACCTTTTTACTTGTTTCATTCATTAGACTACGGTCATGCTGGGGCACCGCCTTGAAGAATCTTAGTCGTATGAATCGAGACCGGTACTTATTTTTTTTTGTAAAGCCGGGTATTTATTCTACTGGGGACGTAAATACACCAATACCGGCTGTCAAGCGGTGGTAGGGGAAAATACACACACATACATGTATATATATACATATATATGTGTGTGTGTGTGTAGATAATTGGCGGGTACATATGTATGTATGTACGTACGTTTGTATGTATGTATGTATGTATGTATTTATTATGTATGTATGTATGTATGTATGTATGTATGTGTATATGTATGTATGTATGTATGTATGTATGTATGTGTGTATGTATGTATGTATGTATGTATGTATGTATGTATGTGTGTGCGTGTGTAGATAATTGATGGGTACATATACATGTATGCATGTGTATATATATATATATATACATACATGCATACATGTATATGTACCCTACTCACCAGGAATCCCATGCTAGGGGTTTTTCTCTCCTCCGTAATACACGTACACACACATACTCACACAAATACACGACGGGCTTCTTTCAGTTTCCGTCTTCTAAATCCATTCACAAGGCTTTGATCTGCCTGAGGCTATAGTAGAAGACACTTGCCCAAGGTGCCACGCAGTGGGACTGAACCCGGAACCATGTGGTTGGTAAACAAGCTACTTACCAACAAGCTACTTGGTTGGGAAACAAAGATAGTATACTTTTTCCTAAAATCATTCCCTTCCTGTGTAAATCCCCTCACTTTATGTCTGTCTGTATCCTCTCCCCCTCCCCCTGGCACGTGCTGGCAGAATCGTTAGTTCGTCGGGGAAAATGCTTAGCGGCATTTCTTTCAGCTCTTCACTTCCTCAGTTCAAATCCTGCTGAGGTTCACTTCGCCTGTCATCCTTTTGTGGTCGATAAAATAAGTACCAGTCGAGCACTGGGGTCAATGTAATCGACTTGCTTTCATCCCCACAAAATTTCACGTCTTATGTCTAAAGCAAAAGGAATTAAATGTTGTCACCGATGTTGCTGTTACGGTGCCCAGTCTAATGGTTGTGTGTGTTCATGACGATAAGGTCCTTGGTTCGATTCCTGGGACATGTGACGCATTGTGTCCTTGAACAACGGCACTTCATTTCCTATTGTTCCAGTGTACTCAGCTGGAAAAGAAATACCAGCCAAGTACTGGTGCATCCCTCTCCTCTCCTTATAACCTCCCTACCACTATCATGTTGATAGGCTTGTTGGCTTTTATCTGACTGTATAGAGATACGTATCTCTTATTGTCAACAACCGTGTTTGGCTGATGATCCATACTACTTCTCAGTCATCTTAATATTTTAACGCCCACAGGTACATTGCTGCCTTGAACCACTTCTGGATGTCTAGTTTTAGGCCTCTGCTAGTTTTAGACATCCAAAGACAATATTTTAATGTCCACGGGTACACCGCTGCCTTGTACCGCTTCTGGATGTATATAGTCTCTGCTAGTTTTAGGCATCCAAAGACAATGTGGCAATTAATTTATCCATCTTATCCACAGATCCTGCATTGTAGATTCATTCCGTCCTTGATGATGCGATGGTGATAGGATCTGGTTGCAAGACTAATATTATGCAGTGACTATGAAGACCCGTCTCTATCGTCAGTCTTAAAATTCTAATGTGTCTTCATTTAGTCGATGTACAAATCAATTTAGACTACTTCACGTGCATTATCTTGTCCCCACTCCCCAAATTTTCTACAGGTGAAGCTGACATTGGCATCTTGATGCATGCTTTACTCTTTTTGAGTAAATGGTATTCGCCCCGTTTCCTACAGGTGGAGTTTCAGGGTTACCAAACACTTTTTTTTTGAAGTGTGTTGCTTTTTTCTTGAGAGGAAGTATATCTGATGTTTTTAATTGGAAGACGCACATTTTCTGTTTTTAACAGATTCGCACTCAGCCCATTTGTGATATTTTCGGAGGTCAGTTGGAGCTGGACTGGATTTTGATTTTCTAGAGCTCTCGACCTGTACAGCTTATCGATACCTGCTTTTGTGGATATTGGTGGTGATGGATGTTCTTTACGGTCAACATCTTCCATTGTTGTAGTGCTAAGTCTCTTGATGTCGTTCATTTTCCACTCAATGTTGTATTTGTAAGTTACTACAAGCATTAGCGTAGCAGGGGCGGTACTTTTACAGAGGCGGCACTTTGGGGTCTGCTGTAGGCAATGTGTTTTTTTATGGGATCCGAGGGTGGCAGACGGAAGGGCTGCCCCGAGCGGCAAGCGGAAGGGCTGCCTCGAGCAGTACACACTCTAGCTACATAGTGACTACAAGTATTGCTCTCCACCTCTCTTAATCATCTCCATTATTGGGTGTTGTGTACTGTATCTTCATTATGGGGTACTTGTACACGCCGTCCTGAACTAGCTCCTTGATAAAAGAATGAATATCGTTTAAAACGAATTTGAAGTTTGGGTCGGTGCTTCCTCTGTTGGAAGTGGCTTTAGCACACTTGTAGTGAACTCCATTCTGATGTTGCCACTGAAGATCACGACGATGAGTAAATGCTTCTGTCGGTCGCCATTCCTGGCAAACGACTTCAATTCATTACAGAGGTTCAGTCTGCCATTCTGTGAGTTGTACCCACAGCTGCTGTTGGTCAGTATATTGCTGAATGGTTCAAGTGCAAGGAAGGAGAACGATGGTGATAGTGAGTCCTCTTGAAAGATCCCGTTTCATACGGTGATTAATCCCGAAATTAAAGACCCATCTGCTTGGAGATTCAGAGTGGTCTTCCAGCACTTCATACTGCGATCAATTTCATAGTTGCTTGATAGACTCCGTTAATCTTGAGGCTTCCTCTATTCAAGAGCAGAGCACACTGCCTTCTTGTTGTCATTCCATACTGTTAGCAAGTTGCTTTTCTTTGATTTAACTTCTTATAATACGACGATATTGATCAGCAGCTTGTCTTTGCATCCGTAACTTCCTTTCTTACACTTGTTTTGTTCTGCTGGCGATAGGTTTTTGTAGAGCCAGCTTTAGATTCTTACGCTAACAATGGAGGTAATGGTCGTGGACATTGTTGGCAGGCAGGTGGTAGGTCTATAATTCTTTTGGTCCTACCTCTCCTTTGTCCTTGAAAGAAAGTACTTGGAGCATTTCTCTAAATTTTTGATGATGTCATTTTAGGCACATACGAGGTTCTCGTGCTTGCTGAGAAGGTCCTTGATTCAGTCATTGGCAATTCCACCCCTCTCCAGAGCCTTCCAGAAGCATGTCTTGCTTATAGCAGCACAGGTCTCGAATATGTTGATGTATGACCATTTTTCGCTCAGTACGTATTTATGCTGGTCCTGTGTACCATTTTTGGACAAAATGCCTTGCAGTATTCAGGTACGGCTCTTTATGTTCTCAGTTCAAATCCCGTCAAGTTCAGCATTACCTCTCATCCTTTCGCAGCCAATAAAATAAAGGACCAGTCAAGTAGAGGAGACGATGTTATCGTCTAACTTGCTCCCCTAAAATGTCTGGCTTTGTGTCAACGTTTGAAATAATTACTAAATGTGGCGAGCTGATAGAATCCTTATCGCACCGGATAAAAATGCATAGCAGCATTTGTTCCGGCTCCTTACGTTCTCAGCTCAAATCCTGTCGATATCAGCTCTGCCTTTCATCCTTTCGGGGTCGATAAAATGAAGCCCCAGTCAAGTACTGGAGTCGATGTAATGGACTATCACTCGCCCCTAAAATTGCTAGCCCTCTGCCCAAATTGGAAAGCGTTATTTTATAACGATCTAAGAGCAAAACTATTGTTAATTCACATTGCTTCAAGTAGATCACCAATCATTAATAATAACAGAAGGCATTTCAGGATATTATTTTCTCTACTTTCAACTCGAAAAGTAACTTGAATTGCGATTTAGAAAATAGAAATATTTCAATTAAACTAACATCATTCGCAACCTGAAATGCAAGGGAGACGACTTCAACTTTAATTTTTTTAATTATTTTTTACCAGCCATCAACCTTCACATTTGCTCGCTGACAATAGTAACTAGCGTACAAAAAGAAACAGTTATTTGAGAAAAAGAATGCTTTTTATGGTATCAAAAATAAGGTTCATTGGTAAAGTAATATAAAGGGTATATCTCATAATTTATCTCTCTATATATAAAGCTGAAGTTGTCTGTGTATAGCAGGTTTGGTAGCCTTCAACTAGCACTATCTCCTCCGAGACCCTGTGGCGCAAGTTGACCAAAATTGAGAGTATGATAGAAGAAGGCTTGCTCTTCCTTCTATAGAAGAAAAAATTCAAATCGGACCATGTTAGCACCAAAAATTATTTACATCAAAAAGGTGCTATTTTTCTATGAAAATCCTTATTTTTTTTTACGATTCTTTGACAGCTGTGTCGCCATTTTTCGGTGTATTTCAACCAGAAAAATGTTCACCTAAAGAGAATAACAAGCTACATAATGCAAAATTTTTACTTTTCAAAAATTCCAATTCTAAAGGGTCGAAACAAACCCAAGCAAAGCCGGGCTACACTGCTAGTATATAATATATTTTTCAACTGTCAATATCTGAAGTTGTCTCCCTTGCTTGTTACTTGCCCTTTGATAATTTCTTTTCTTAATTACCAAAAACCCAACGAAGATATTCAGAAACTGTGAGACCGTCCTGGTGTTGTATGATTTTCGGTGCGTCAAGTTAAGATTACTCGATTTTTCGTAATGGGTCCTGCGTATCGTGTTCTCTTCTCTGAGGAACCAGTTGGGATGACGGCTCGTGTTGGTCGGGACACATGTCACATGGTCATGCAGATGAAGTATTTCGCTGAGATGGGGGGTGGCCAGGCTGGGGCACGGCTCGGACGGATGCCCGGCACAACAAATGGTGGATGCAAGGACGCGCTGCAACGGTGCATGTCCCCATCTTATCTGACCATAATTAGCTCAGTGCAGCTGGACACTGTATACAATAAGTTCATTATATATAACTCTTTCGTGGATATTTCTGCTGTTGGAAACATTGGAGATATTTTTTTTTACAACAACGACAGCGTCTGCTGCTGTTGTTGTTGTTGTTAAGCAACAAGTAAGGGTGATTAGGTGATGGTCTAGGGCTTAGGGGTAGGAGACCCCAGACCTTGGAAAAAAAAAAACTTTGGTCGTCTTGTTGTAGTCGAGGGCTCTTCGTTGACGCCCGACACCACTGGGAAGTGGCCCTCAAAGTCGCTGGAAATGGAGATCTCCAGGTTCAAATTCTTGAACGGCTGCTGCTGCTACTACTACTGCTACTGCTACTACTACTACTACTACAACTGATACTACATAAATACATGTATGTATGTAAAGGGTCGCTAGTAAATAATATTATATACAATAAAATTGTTATGTTTCTGTGCATGTCTATATTGCACATATGTGGATGGAATGTCTATATCTTGACTGATGTTTACTCATCCCTGTCCCCTGACTTGAAGCAGTTTCTTTCATTTTGCCTCATTTGAAACTTTCATTCGTCCAAGCTTCTCTCTCCAATTTCTTCCTGCCCTACCACCAAGCTTGTATGTTCTCACTTTTGGCTCTCGCATCTTTAATTCCTTCCTCATTTACTTTCGTTCAGTCCAAGTAACATATTTCCTCCACCCTTTCTCTCTGCTCAGATTTACACTCCTCATACCAAACCAATTTACCAAACTCTTCTTCTATATTGTAATCAGACTGTTCAAAATAATAATAATAATAATCATCATCAACATCGTTTAACGTCTGCTTTCCATGCTAGCATAGGTTGGACGATTTTGACTGAGGGCTGGCGAACCAGATGGCTGCACCAGACTCCAATCTTGATCTGGCAGAGTTTCTACAGCTGGATAAAGATTAGAGCCTGGTGCAGCCATCTGGTTCGCCAGCCCTCAGTCAAATCGTTCAACCCATGCTAGCATGGAAAGCGGACGTTAAACGAATGAAATTATTGTGCATAGTGCTCAGGTGCACTACAACTCATCAAAGGTGGATGTACAGTCCATAGAATTATGTGCAAAACTCAGGTAGGTGAACAGTGTATGAGTCATGATATACATGTGTGCATGCGTATGGAGGGCAGGGAACATCAGGTGTAGTGTTGGCGAATTTCAGGAAGCATGGAGATTTTAAAGGATGAGATGTCTCGGCAGTTAACAATTGATGCAGGCAGTTTGTTCCAGGCTTCTTATTTGTAACACTTCCATGTTGGAACAAATAAATTGGTTGATATAATTCCATCTTTGTAAATCTAGAGGCAAAGCAAAAGTCAAGCACTCGGACACTTTTTAAAAAATGTACTTTATTTATATTTGAATAAATGAAGCAACAACCCCTTTTCAGATAAATAAACTAAACTGGTGTGCTTTTGATTCTTGCACACAGAATAGTAGATGTCATGTTCATATAGGAATGTTCTAGACAGACCATAGTTCTTACACTACAGTAACCAACAAGTTCAACACATCTTTGTCCCAAATGTATTTCAACAAGGAGAGGCACAGTGGTTGAGACAGTTAATAAACAAAATGTTTTAGATGTATATATATAAAAAGGGGAAGCAGGAAGATATTTACAGTTGCTACTGAGTAGCACCACACACACGCGCACACACACACACGGACACACACACACATGCTGTATTTAAATGCATCCAGCTTTTATCTAGTGTCTGGAGGCTAGATTTTGCTGTTTTTTGTGGGGTGGATGGGATGGAATTGCAAACTAGATTGACTAAAAACCTTGAAGTTACATTTGCCTATTTTTCATTTTTTTCTAGATTGTCTCAAATTAAATTAAATGCAAATGTGACCAAATTCCGTCAAGCAATAATTAAGCAGAATAAAAGATCTGATTTACTACAAAACTAATTGTAAAGTCACTGCTGAAGAATCTAACCAAAAGTTGTTACATTTAAGGAAAATTTGCTTAGGTGCAATCCCCTTCATTTGTCAATGAAACAGGACCCTGCCTTTAAAAGTTCTGCTTGATCCCGACTAAATTCATGTCAACTATATACGAAAAATTATCAAAAATATAAATAAGGTTAACAGTGACATCTAAAGAATTATATATCGAGCAAAATTTGACATCTTGAAGGTGTTTCTTAGATCAGAAGAAACGGTCCTATTTTAAATGAAACATTTAAAATGCACAGATGTATTTATGATTTTTGTGTTAACTTTTACGCATCTTGTCCTTAAAATAGATTTCCCCACAAGTAACCCAAACTGAATAGTGATAAGCTTGTAGCCAAGTACTACAAATAGTCCTTGAAAACAGGAAAAAAGTTTTATAATCTCTGGCAACAAGAGCATTCAATTATACCAGTGGTCTACCAATGATCTACCAATGACCTATACATTGGCCTTTCCCAAGATACTTCAGCAACAGAAACTAAAAAGTTTCTAACAAGATACTGAACCATTTATGTCAACAGTGTTCACTACAGTTTTAACAGATATAGACATGGGGAATAGGTATTAATAGGGTCTTTGCTTGGTGCCTCCTTTCCTTTGCATTGCATGTAATTTGAAACCAATTCCACCGATTCCTCCATCTTCACAGTTGTGATTTTAAACAGAAAAGATAAAAAAAAAGAAAAATTGGCAAAGAAAATTAAATAAATAAATAAAAGCTAAAGTTTCACAGCCATATTGTTTAAGGTGGGTTCCGTTTCTGGGTGGTGGTCATACGATATAGTGTCTACGTGTAGCTTGGTCTTGTTATCTTCATCCAAAAATCCACTTGTAAAGTAATGTTTTATAATCCACTGGTCAGCTAGCAGCGTATGGTAGAGCAGCTTGTACAGGTGACTGATGTGAATAGCTGTTCTTCCCTCCACAGGTAAAGGTGGGCAGTAGATTCCCAGCTGATGAACAAGATGCTAGCTTCTCTTCTCAGATCATCATCATCAGCAGAGAAGAGAGATAAAGACAGAGAATTAGAAATGTAATCATAGAACTGTCCTCTTCTCAGTTGTCTTTTAAGATAATGTTGTAATGTCTATCGTCTTCGGTAATGAGAAAGACCTCGTTCCAATTTTGGTTCGGTAAATCAGGAAATCCATGTATAAAGTCATCTCTACCATATCGATATAGACGAGGCACCGTTATTTTTACACCGAGCGCATGTCCTAAGAGGCACATATCAATCTGAAACGGAAAAAAAAAACATAACAATTAATAATCAACTTTCATTTTAAGGCCATCAAAAAATTCTTCATTCAAACATTTTAAATAATAAACAAGAATTAAAGCAGTTTACCAGATGGAATAAATTTTCTGTGATGAAGAGGTGACTGACGTTTCAGGCAAGAAAAGCCCTGTTTCAAAAGTTACACCTCTCCTCTTCCTCACACTACGGTGACCAATTCTACTTTGTGAGTTTCTTATATTTACAATTGGCTTAATGTAGGTTAGTCCACATTACTCCTGAAGGAGCTTAGGCCAGTTTCAAATAATAATAATAATAATGAAATTATTGTCTACAGTGCTCAGGTGCACCACAACTTGTCAGAAGTGCATATAAAGCATATGCAGTAATGTACAAATGTCTGGAAAGTGAACAGTGTATGAGTCAGAATCATGCTTGTGTGTGTATGAAGGGGAGAAAATCAGGTGCAGTGTTAGCGAATCTCAGGAAGCAGTGATCCGACAACTAACAACCGATGCCGGCAGTTTGTTCCATGCTTCAGCAACTCTTAGCATGAAAAAATGCTAAAAAAATCAAATCCTCATTTCCAAAGGACGCTTACCTGTTCTAAGCCGCCAGAATCTCCGACTGCATTCAGGATGTTTTTCAACAGTTTTGCAGGAGTGTCAGATGTATCCCGAGAAAAAATATAATGGACGAACAACGGATAATCTTCGGCTTGTTGGTTTTTATAAACGTCAATTATATCAAGCAACATAAGCAATTTGGCAGCTTCCATTATTTTTATATCAACAATTGGTTCTCTGTTTAAGAGGTCCTCCACCCAGTCTTCTCTCTCTGTCTTGTCCATCTCTAAAGCTAAGTTATGCTGAAATAAAAGAAAGAAAGAAAAATTTGATTTATCCGCCGAGAAACAATAAGAAATAACTATCAAGGTGTAGCTGTGTGGTTAAGAAGCTTGCTTCCCAACCATCTGGTCTTAGGTTCAGGCCCACTGTGTGACACCTCAGGCAATTGTCTTTTACTATAGCATTGAGTTGATTAAAGTCTTGTGGATTTGGGAAATGGAAACTGAAAGTAGCCTGTTGTTTGTTTGTTTGTACTTATAAATATATAAATAATTAAATATACATATCTCAATACATCTGACTAATATGGGCATAATGAGATACTCTTATCTACAGGCTGAAACAGCTGTAAGATCCATTTTATATGTATTATTCTTATGGTATTATCTTACTTATTGATGTATATTGTTTTATTCTGTTTTATTCTGTTGGATTTGGATGTTCCTATTTAATCTAAATAATTAGTTAATAAATTATATGAATTGGTATTATCTGGTAGTTGATAATTGAAAGAAATCTATTCTTCCATTTTCTTATTTTGTATAAATAATTAAATATATATACCTTCACTATATATATATATATATATATATATATATATTATATATATATATATATAATATATATATATATATATATATATATATAAGCATGTGTGTATGTATTTGTGTGTACCCTTGTCTTGATATTACATAAAGGTTGTAGATGAGCATGACCATCATACAAGTAATGTTCTGTGCAAAACATGTCTGGCCATAGGAAATATCCCCTTGATGAGGAACAAATAAGGGTTAGTGAAGGTTGAGGAGGATGAGGTGTCTGTATTCTGACCTACAGACGCATGTAGCCTGAAAGCTCAAATATTGTTAAATGACAGATAAGTGCAAATGTAAAACGTCCTGATGTACAATCCCACTTACTGTACAATCCCACTTACTGTATTGTATTACAAGAAACTATTTCAACAACTTTTAAAAGTTGAAACTGATAGGAATACGATCCAAACACCGAAATAGTAGTAATTCTTTTAGTATATCTTCATAACAACAAGTATTCTCCATCAAGTTACAGTGTTTAATAATACTATATCTTGCTCTAGTGTAGTAAAAAAAAACCAATCTATGTACATTTTCTAAGTATTGACTTTTTAGCGCTCATTACTGAAGGTAGAACAGTCACAAGCAAAGGACTATAAAGATTTTTTTCTTCATATGTAAAAAGACAATTTTGTGCCTCACAGTCAT
This sequence comes from Octopus sinensis, assembly GCF_006345805.1. Lineage (NCBI taxonomy): Eukaryota > Metazoa > Mollusca > Cephalopoda > Octopoda > Octopodidae > Octopus > Octopus sinensis. The sequence goes on from NC_043020.1 coordinate 28,787,043, forward strand.
CTTAGCTGTCTAGACACAGTGTTGATATTTGAGGCCAGTGTGCAAGGAAGTTTACCTTCAGACTTCATAATCACATTCAGAAGCCAACACTGGTTTAAGCCTTTGTGTGTCCTGTCAATCCCATGTGATACAGAAGACATATCAACCTGAGTGAGGTCATTGCCAGTACTGCCTGACTGGCCCCTGTGCCGGTGGCATGTAAAAAGCACCCACTACACTCTTGCAGTGGCTGGCATTAGGAAGGGCATCCAGCTGTAGAAACTCTGACAGATCAAGACTGGAGCCTGGTGCAGCCATCTGGTTCGCCAGCCCTCAGTCAAAATCGTCCAACCTATGCTAGCATGGAAAGCGGACGTTAAACGATGATGACGATGATGATGATGATCCATGCATCATCTATGATATAAATTTCCAACTGTGTCTGTCTTGTCTACCACATGTGATATAATAGAGGTCACATTACCCTGATGGCCATGCATCATATTTGATTTTTTTTTCAGCCATCAGAGTAACTTGGGAAGCTTTATTTTACTCAGAACATAAGGAAACAAGGGCGAACTAAAAATCTGTAAACAAGCATGGATGTTTGGGACAAACTTATGAAAATTCATTGGACAGGGAAAAGGTTCAACAAACTTAACAAGCCATGGAGAGGAAACTCAGAGTAAGACATGAAGGAAGGGAAAACTGTGGATGGAGTTTATTTTAAAAAGATTTAACCCTTCAGCATTCAGATTATTCTGTTAAATGTAAAGCTTATTTATTCCTGTTATATTGAATTAGTCATGCAGTATCTTGTAGCTCTGAGATTCAGATGACATGATTGTTTATTTCTAGAATGACATTGCAGGGTAGGTGTGAGAGGCCAGATCTGGCCAGGCTGAGCATAAAAGAGGGAGAATGTTTTGGCTGGATTTGGTTGGTTTAAATGCTAAAGGGCTAAAGATGTTTGCTGATGAAGAATGTGGTTCTCTTTCAGCAGAGAACACAAAATAACTGAATCCGGTTTCAGTTGGAAACTGACTGACCAAAATGTGGACAATGATGTTAGGTGTCAAGATGGACATATAATGGCCTTTAGAGGTCAACAAATGAAGTAGAGAGAGAGAGAGAGAGGAGGTTTGTAAGAGGGTCTGCGTCAGTTTAGTAGACTTCGATGGAAAATGACAGAAAACTGAAAAGCTTTTCTTTCTTAAGCACCGAAACTCATATTTTAGTTATGTATAGGCGCAGGAGTGGCTGTGGGGTAAGTAGCTTGTTTACCAACCACATGGTTCCGGGTTCAGTCCCACTGCGTGGCACCTTGGGCAAGTGTCTTCTACTATAGCCTCGGGCCGACCAAAGCCTTGTGAGTGGATTTGGTAGACGGAAACTGAAAGAAGCCTGTCATATATATATATATATGCGTGTGTGTGTTTGTGTGTCTGTATTTGTCCCCCTAGCATTGCTTGACAACCGATGCTGGTGTGTTTATGTCCCCGTTACTTAGCGGTTCGGCATAAGAGACCGATAAAATAAGTACTGGGCTTACAAAAGAATAAGTCCCGGGGTCGATTTGCTCGATTAAAGGCGGTGCTCCAGCATGGCCGCAGTCAAATGACTGAAACAAGTAAAAGAGTAAAAGAGAGTATAGAGATAAAAATCAAGGTACCTGTGAGTAAAATTCATCAATACAGGAGAAGAGCATTTCTTTCACATCAGTGAAGTTTAAGCGTCTGGCAAATGACCACCTTTTTAGTTCCCATTCCGGTTCCTCCAAATATTGGTTTAGAAGCTAGAAAAATAAAGACATTATTTAGATGAATGTCAGAGAAAATATCAAGGCTTCAAATCTTTGCATTATTTAAATCCAACTGAAAGGAAAATTAGCAACAATTATTTTAACAAAAGACATTTTATTGAAAGGACATTCAGAGGTAAAACGTTTACTCCAAGAATCTATGTGAATATTCTAATCTGTAGTCCTGGTAAACCCATAGCATCATGGGGAAATGGTAAGGTTATTTTTTTAAAATGTAGCAGAACTGTTTAAAAGATTCATTTGATTGTAATATGAGACATCTTGTCAATTTGGCTGTTTTAACCTTAAATACTAGAAAATCGGTTCACCAGAGCTTTTTTTAGCATCAAGTCACATGACCCAGTCGTTGGCCAAATTAGTTGCAGCTGTTGGTCAGTTTTAATTGTCCAATCATGTGTTTGCAACAGAAGTTGTTCTCAATGAAGGGAAAAAAATCATTTTTGCCTGTGGAGCCAACCCGTGGTTATAAAAACAGGAGTTTCTCCCATTCTTTGTCTTTGGATCAGCCACTGATGACCAGAAATCCAGCCAGTCTCACAGCTTTCTTCAACCAGTCATCACCCGTCTTCCCCATTGCAGCAACAGACAGCAGACCACAGCCCCATCATCAGACCCAGCAGAACAGAAACAAACATCTGAATGTTTGTTCCAGGCTGTTGTATCAACACCATTCCCTTTGGCAATCTTCTATTATTATAATGAGAGGAATAAATTGTTGCCTTTTCAGCTTATACAAATCATTTCCTTATTCTTTCCACACCATGTAATTATAAATGGTGACCCATGAACCCTTCTCATTATAATAATATTAATTGAATAAAGAAATATATTTCCTAAACAGAGGTTGAGCTTTTCGAAGAATTTTTAGTAAAATGAGAAACAAAACAAGTTTTTGTTATCCAGAATCATGCTTTAAGAAGGTCACATCTGGCAATACTAAGGAAGTGACAATGGCATTCTATAAAACTTTCCAAGAATGCAAGTAAGAGAGAAAAAAAACAACACATTAAAATGACTTTTGAAATGTTAAACTTTTTAGCTTTGTGTAAATGTAACAGGTTTACTATGCTTGATGACATATAACTTGCAGTTTTTTTTCCCCACCGAAAATGTCTTTAAAAAAAGATATTCACCCTGGGTCCTTTATGTGAAGTTGAGCTTATAATTACTTGCTTTGATGCACTAAAAACCATTTGTTTGTTCCCTGAATATGCACCGTTGAAATTTGGTGTGCAGCTGATATGTCCCTGCATCTTTCATGTCATCAGATATATATATATATATATATATATATATATATATCACGTGACCGACCAGACCATCAGATGTTGCTACACATCGCTGGTCACAATGCGCTTTGCATTGTTTTAGCCTTCAATGATGCCACCCCGCTGGCTAAGCAAGCAGGCCAACAGAAGAAAGAGTGAGAGAAAGATGCAGCGAAAGAGTACAGCAGGGATCACCACCCCCTGCCAGAGCCTCGTGGAGCTTTTAGGTGTTTTCGCTCAATAAACGACTCGCAACGCCCGGTCTGGGAATTGAAACCGTGATCCTACAACTGCGAGTCCACTGCCCTAACCACTGGGCCATTGCGTGTAAATGTTTTTTGTGCTTAAAACTTGAGGGAAGCATTTGAGTGGTTGAAAGCTGCAACCCTTTATGGATTAACAGAATTAGACTTCATGAGGAAAGAGAAATGTCAAAACTTAACCACAAAAGAGAATTGGAATTATGGGGGAATACATTCAGTCTTAATAAGATAATGCAGGTCTCATACTTTAGTATTTAACAATTCTTTCTAATTTTGGCACAAGGCCAGTAATTTAGAGGAGGGGGTTAGTTGACTGCGTTGACCCCAGTACTTCACTGGTACTTTACTAACCCAGTTCCATGTAAAAAGCACTGGTGCTGGTGTTGCATAAAAAGCACCCACTGGACTCTGTAAAGTGGTTGGCGTTAGGAAGGGCATCCAGCTGTAGAAACCATATCAGAACAGATGAATGGAACCTGGGGCAGCTCCTGTCAAACCATCCAACCCATGCCAGCGTTGAAAACGGATGTTAATTAATGATGATGAAGAAATGAAAAGCAAAGTTTACCCTGGCAGAATTTGAACTCAGAATGTAAGGAGTCGAAGAAATACAACTAGGCATTTGTCCAATGTTGCAACAAGTCTGTTATCTTGCCTCCTTTACACAATTCCTCTAATTAATAACAAAAGTTATTTATATGTACAACATTCTAAAATACAACCATGACATCAAACCAGCCTTCCCCTCTCTCTCTCTCTCTTTCTACACACACACACACAAATACCAGCAATATCACCAGGCTCATTAATCACAAAACCTGGGCTGTACGTCACTAAAGATAAAACAGCAAATGTTAAGGTTAGATTAAACTTTGCCTATCTATGCCGTGGCCATCACCAATCTGATTATTGTCTGTGAGGCTATTTAGAAGCCATTGGTTTGCTCAGGCCAGACTAAGTGGGGAAAGACAGAAGGAGAACTTCAGAAACCAAACTGCAGCTGAGATTATAGCAAATATTCTCTTACATTCTTTACGATTTCTGCTGTGGCAAATTCCTGTTTCATTGCAATTCCGTTTATTAACACCTGAACAATACAGGAACGAATTCCGCAGTAGTTATCTCCACGCATAACTCGTATGTAGTTGCATTCGAAAGTCTGTTGTACTTGATTATAAGCCTGAAAAACAGAGAGAGTGAAAGTTTATGAAGTAAAAATTACACAAGTTTAATAGCTTCATTAAAGTATGAAAAGTTAAAACTTGTTCCTTTATAGACAGATTTATGTATTTAGATATAGACTATTTAGATACAGCGAAATCGAATTGAACCAGCCAGGATCCCTGGTCTGGTGGTACGTAAAAAGCACTATCCGACTCGTGGCCGATGCCAGCGCCGCCTCGACTGGCTTCCATGCCGGTGGCACATAAAATACACCAATCCGACCGTGGCCGTTGCCAGCCTCACGTGGCACCTGTGCAAGTGGCACGTAAAAAGCACCCACTACACTCACCGAGTGGTTGGCGTTAGGAAGGGTATCCAGCTGTAGAAACATTGCCAGATAAGACTGGAGCCTGGTGCAGCCTTCTGGCTTCTCACATCCCCGGTCGAACTGTCCAACCCATGCTAGCATGGAGAACGGACTTTGAACGATGATGATGATGATGATGACTGTCTTAGATATATTGTGATTATGTTTCACTTCTGCTTCTCATAAATTCTATAAATCTTCAGACAGAATGTATGTTTTTAATGCCTCTTGAGACCATTAAATTGAACAGTACTGCACAGGTGTCAAAACCATAATGATATCCATTAGGCTGCTGAAGATGGGTGCACATGTATGATGTGCTTGTAGACAGAATCTTTTGTATCTTGTGTCCTTGTGATTTTAAGTCGTCCTTCATTGAAATTTTAGTTCTTGTAATGTTAAACTTGTGTAGAGGAGTCTTGGTTTCTTAGCTTACAGTGGTTTAGGAGTTTCCAGTCTATGAAGGTTTTGTTGCATGTAATAGAGTTATAAATATTTAGATATAACACCCACTTAAAATTTGCATGAAATGTTTAAATAATAAGATACATTATAGCCTTGAATATTGTGATGTAATAGGGCCTTAAATAAGAAGATATCGTTAGTCTTAAATAAGCTAGTCTGAAATATGTAGCTGTAATAATTTCTATGGTCAGGTGTTCTCCCTGTCAGCAACCTTCACCTGTTTCTAAGCAAGGTAATATTTTTGGCAGCAAAGCCTCCCCTGAAATTGCTGGCCTTGTGCCAAAATTTGAAACCAATATTTTTGGCAGCAGTCAGTTACAAATTGCAAATTCTTTTGCAATTGTAAACATCTACATCTTGAACAGTCACATGATTTAATCCTAGTGTTTCATTGGCTGGAATTTGCTGCTTAGTGAACCATTCCAAAACCTATTTCTGATCAGTTGAGAACATGTGGGGCAAAATGGCTATTTGAGCTATTTTGCTTTTGTATGGAAAGAATCTAACACCTTGGCAGAAAGTAGCAGTTAGCAGCAGACAGGATAGTACGAGGCAGAAAGGAACTCGTCAGAAGAAAACCTCTTTACAGATTCCTCCACAAACCACTGAAGGACGGCTGTGCTTCAAACTAACTTTGCATGTCACTAAGTTTCTGTTCAAATATCAACAGGAGTGGCTGTGTGGTAAGTAGCTTGCTAACCAACCACATGGTTCCGGGTTCAGTCCCACTGCGTGGCACCTTGGGCAAGTGTCTTCTGCTATAGTCCCGGGCCGACCAATGCCTTGTGAGTGGATTTGGTAGACAGAAACTGAAAGAAGCCTGTCGTATATATGTATATATGAGTGAGTGTGTGTGTGTTTGTGTGTCTGTGTTTGTCCCCCTAGCATTGCTTGACAACCGATGCTGGTGTGTTTACGTCCCCGTCACTTAGCGGTTTGGCAAAAGAGACCGATTGAATAAGTACTGGGGTTACAAAGAATAAGTCCTGGAGTCGATTTGCTCGACTAAAGGCGGTGCTCCAGCATGGCCGCAGTCAAATGACTGAAACAAGTAAAAGAGTAAAAGAGTATCCGTTAAAGAATCAGCCAAAGCGGTGAAGAAAATGAAGAGTCGTTATTGTTGATTCTGCCAGCTCACCGCCTTAATAATAATAACAACAACATAAATACTTACATCGAGATATCTTTGAGCTTCTGGAGTTTCCCCACACCATTGACTTTTGGCATACTCTTGGATATTTTTTCGGGGACCTACGTTTATGATGATTGTATCATCTGCTGTTCCTGTAAAATGTGAAGCCATAAATGATTTACAAAAACATGACCACCACCATCAAACAAAAAAGAGAAAAAGAAAAGCAAGCAAACACTAAATTCTAAATATCTGTGAACTTACAAATCCCTGAAGATGAACTCCAGTTGTTACAACAATAAAAGTTGCTCAAGGCGTCACACAGTGGGACTGAACCCAAAACCATGTGGTTGTGAAGTGAACTTTTTACCACACAACCACACCTATGCCATTGAAATAAAAACAAAACAATAAATTCTCACGAAATATCAGTAATTTCACTTGCCATTTCCAGCAGTGCTTTTGGTGCCAGTAACTGGAATATGCCAGGCTGCCAATGATCTAGATGGTATTAGTCAAACATTTCAACATATCAGGAATCACAACTGATAAATGTTAAGTTGCTATTTATATACATACATACATTTATGAATTTATGTTGCAAGATTCTTGATGCCAAGTCGTGTGTTGAAACAGATATTGTATTTCAGGATGGCCTTTTTTTTTTGGGTCAAATGAACACACGCACTATATACTCATTCTTCACTTGTTTATTATTGTTCTTATTCTAACTCATGTCCATTGTCCTGAAATCTTTCGTCACACATCTGTGACCTCCTCAGCAACACTTTCCCTCTTCACGTGTGCTCTTGCTCTGCTTATTCCATTCTGTTATTCTATGATGTGTATCCTTATCATCATCATCATCGTTTAACGTCCACTTTCCATGCTAGCATGGGTTGGACGATTTTGAAGCAGATGGCTGCACCAAGCTCCAATCTTGATTTGGCAGAGTTTCTACAGCTGGATGCCCTTCCTAACGCCAACCACTCTGAGAGTGTAGTGGGTGCTTTTTACGTGCCACCGGCATGGGGGGCCAGTCAGGCAGTACTGGCAACAACCTCGCTCGAATCTTTTTACACATGCCACCGGCACAGGTGCCAGTAAGGCGACGCTGGTAACGATCACGCTCGAATGGTGCCTTTTATATACTCTTTTACATGTTTCAGTCATTTGACTGTGGCCATGCTGGAGCACCGCCTTTAGTCGAGCAACTTGACCCTGGGACTTATTCTTTGTAAGCCCAGTACTTATTCTATCGGTCTCTTTTGCCGAACCGCTAAGTGACGGGGACGTAAACACACCAGCATCGATTGTCAAGCGATGTTGGGGGGACAAACACAGACACATACACACATACATATATACATATATACGACAGGCTTCTTTCAGTTTCCGTCTACCAAATCCACTCACAAGGCATTGGTCGGCCCGAGGCTATAGTAGAAGACACTTGCCCAAGATGCCACGCAGTGGGACTGAACCCGGAACCATGTGGTTGGTTAGCAAACTACTTACCACACAGCCACTCCTGCCCTTATATATATTATAATTAATGTTGGTTTCAAATTTTGGCACAAGGGCCAACAATTTCAAGGGGTGGGGGTAAGTTGATTAGATCAACACCAGTGCTCAACTTGTACTTATTTTATCGACCCGCCACCCAATAGGATGAAAGACAAAGTCAACCTTGGTAGCATTTGAACTCAGAATGTAAAAATTGGACAAAACGCTGCCAAGCCTTTTGCCTGGCATGCTAACAATTCTGCCAGCTTTCCACCTATTATAATAATAATTAACATCAATATTTATGAAGAAAATAATTAAGATAACCTTCTGTTGTATAAATAATTTCTTTTATTCGTTAATAATATGAAACAATTCAAAGTTCTTATCAAAACACAGGTTGTCATTTTCTAAAACTGTTTTTAACTGGGAATTTTTTTCTCCATTTTTTTTTGCACAAAAACTTTTATTAAAAAAATAATTATAAATTTATATTATAAATAATTACAATCAGAGTTTATTTTCAATGCAAACCCCATAATAAATCCTGAAAATATGCCAAAGAAATAATCTGCAGGATAAGCCATGTGTTCATGCAAAAGACAAGTTTTACAAAGACCCCCAACAGCAAACATGGCTACAAAGCAATTTTTAATCTTTTCTACTCTAGGCACAAGGTTTGGAATTTTTAGGGAGGGGGGCCAGTCAATTAGATCGACCCCAGTACGCAACTGGTACTTAATTTATCGATCCCCAAAAGGATGAAAGGCAAATTTGACCTTGGCGGAATTTGAACTCAGAACATAAAGCAAGACGAAATACCTATTTCTTTACTACCCACAAGGGGCTAAACACAGAAAGGACAAACAAGGACAGACAAACGGATTAAGTCGATTATATCGACCCCAGTGCGTAACTGGTACTTATTTAATCGACCCCGAAAGGATGAAAGGCAAAGTTGACCTCAGCAGAACTTGAACTCAGAACGTAAAGACAGACGAAATACCGCTAAGCATTTCGTCCGGTGTGCTAACGTGTCTGCCAGCTTGCCACCTTCAAATTTTAATAATAAACCATCACCGAACAAAGAAATATATCCTTTAGAGCAGTTTTTCTCATGCGAAGGTTTTAGGGAGCTGTGAAGATTATTAAAAGGGAGGTGGACGAACAAATATGGCCATAAAATGAAAATGGTTTCCAGGTTTTTAAACTTATTCACCAGCATAATGAAGAAAGAAGAATTCCATGATGGCAAACACCAGGTTTGTTATTAATAAAGGGCGGAGAGGGTGCCAAATAATTTGCTAATATTTTGTGTGAGTGGGGCTGGTATTCGATAGTTTGAGAATCATTGCTCTGCCTACAGTACCATAAGTCTACTACCAGCAGCAAATGCCTTTTTTTAAATTGTGCCGAACAGAGAAATAGTTTTTGCAAAGTATCATAGAATCTCATGTACTTCACCATCTGTTCATGCAACAACTTGAAGAAAAGTGCATTTGACAGAGAAGGAGGGCGATGATAATAATAATCCTTTCTACTAAAGGCACAAGGCCTGAAATTTTGTGGGATGGGGGTAAGTCAATTGCATCAGCCCCAGTGCACAACTGGTACTCATTTTATTAACTCCAAAAGAATGAAAGTCAAAGTTGACCTTGGCAGAATTGGAACTCAGAACGTGTAGACAGACACAGGTACCTATTTCTTTACTATCCACAGGGGCTAAACACAGAGAGGACAAACAAGGACAGACAAATGGATTAAGTCGATTATATAGACCCCAGTGTGTAACTGGTACTTAATTTATTGACCCCGAAAGGATGAAAGGCAAAGTCGACCTTGGCAGAATTTGAACTCAGAACGTAATGGCAGATGAAATACCACTAAGCATTTCACCTGGTGTGCTAATGACTTGGCCAGCTCGTAGTAGTAGTAGTAGTAGTAGTAGTAGTAGTAATTATATGGTTTCAGGATCAGTCTCTCTATCTGGCACCTTGGGCAAATGTTTTCTACTATAGCCCCAGGCAGACTAAAGCCTTGTGAATGGATTTGGCAGACAGAAACTGAAAGAAGCCCATTGTGTATGAACAAGCCTCTGATACCCAAGAGGCTAAAAAATGTCAGCAGAGGAGTACCCAGGAGTCATGACCTGAATGCAGCCTGAACCCCTTAGAGTATCAGAGGTTAAGGGCTGAAACACTTGCCTGAGATTGGGGAGATTCTTCAGCTCTCTTCAGAGTTCCTTACCACTATATTCTTTTCTACTCTAGGCACAAGGCCTGAAATTTTTGGGGAGGGGTCCAGTCAATCAGATCAACCCCAATATGCAACTGGTACTTAATTTATCGACCTTGAAAGGATGAAAGGCAAAGCCGACCTCGGCGGAATTTGAACTCAGAACGTAAAGACAGATGAAATACCACCACTAAGCATTTCGCCCAGCATGCTAGCGTTTCTGCCAGGTCGCCGCCTTGTATTCATATATTACATGGCAGAAGTTACAAAGTGAGTTCTGTGCAGGGCACTTACCAAACTGGTCTCATAAAGTTTGACAAATGCTATTAACCTTTCATTGAATTCTGCCGATGTAAAAATAGAAAACAATACATACAGTCCTGTTTTGAGTTCTGTTTTATGTTTCTATAACCCAACCTACATATATATATATATTCATACACACATATAACACCCACACACGTGTGTGTGTATGTGTGCATGTGCACGAACACATGCACGTGTGTTTGTTCACGTGTGTACTTCTCTGAAAACTGCTGACCTACGAGTAGCGACACTGCCATTTCCTCCATCAGCTAGCTTTGCACCTTCAAAGACATGAGGAATAAGAGTTCTTTTACCTGAAAAATCAGGTAAAGGTGAGTGAAAGGAAAGACATCCAGCTTTAAGACTTTGCCTCAATAATCTATTCATCTAACCCATGCTAGTATGGAAAAAAAAAAGGAAGTAAAAATGAATTAAAAAACACAACTGCAACAAGTAGTCTGATAATGCTGCATATTAACCCCCTTCTTTACCAAATTCCTATTGAAATGCACAGCCTTTGTTTTAATTAGAAAATCACGAAGAATTTAGTAAAATAATCTTGTCCTTATTAACCCTATCATTACCGTATTTATTTTTAGATGCTCTGAGTTTCTTTCAATTAATTTTAAATATAACAAAGGATTTAGTAAAACAACTTAGTATTATCATTAAGCTAGTGTTAGGAACATAAATTGTGACTAAGATTTGGTGGAAGAATTTAATACAAAACTTTTTGGAAACAGGACATTTGTACTACAGAGAGCCAGAGCTGGTTTCAGCCTGGTTGGTATTAAAAGGGTCAGGGTGTAGGAGGCATGATTGTAAGATTGTGGTTTCAGCCGGGTTGGTATCAAAAGGGCTAAACTTCTGCAAAGCATATTTCTCATGAAACTATACAAGTCATGTGTTTTAACCCTTTCGTTACCATATTTCTGTTGAGATGCTCTCAGTTTCTTTCAATTGCTTTTAAATATAACAAAGAATTTAGTAAAATAACTTAGTCATCATTCAGCTAGTGTTAGGAAGATAAATTGTGACTAAGGTTTGGTGGAAGATTTTAATTCAAAACTTGTAAAAACAAGACATTAGTACCACAGAGCCAGATCCGGTTTCAGCCATGTTGGTATCGAAAGGGTTAAACTGGTGTCTTGAACATAAATTTGGAATTTTGAAGGAAAGTTTTAATCTAGGTCACTTTGAAACAGGAAGTTTGTATCATGAAACCAGGAATGGTCTCAGACAGGTTGCTATGGAAATGATTAAAGTAAGAAGCAAATGTAAGGAATGGTGGGTTATTTTTGCCTCCATAACCTGAAGAGTGTTGCATGCAAAAGTTTGGTGAAGAAGACTAAACTAAAGAAATAAAAGAGTCAAACAAGGAAATATTAAGTGAAAAAAAAAGAAGTTTTCCCCAAATGTGAGAATAAAAGAAAAAAAAGGAAGCTATCGAAGGCAACTGAAACCCCTAAAATGTTTTTGCTTAACTTAGGGGAGAGTTTTGTTTGTAGTTTCATTAAAACGGCCTGAAAACAAGAAGGAAAAAAAAGGTTGGAGAGACTGGGTCAGCAATTTTGTAAAAACACAACTCAAATATACATGAATGTGGGGTAACATGGAAAATGGGAAAACAATAGGGAAAATAATGATGTGGCAAAATACTGATGGGTATTTACTGTGAATGTATGCACATGGATGTATTTATGTGGGTGTATTTTTTGGATGTACAGCCATGATCATCATTTCTGCTTACATTGAAGTTAGTTAGTTTTCTCACTACATGAATAGAACTAAACAGCTTAGCATCAGAAAGGGTAAGCTAAATATGCCTATATCTACAAGATATATTTATCTCTCTCTATATAAAGCTGAAGTTGTCTGTGTATGGCAAGTTTGGTAGCCTTCAACCAACACTATCTCCTCTAAGACACTGTGGCGCAAGTTGACCAAAATTGAGAGTATGATAGAAGAAGGCTTGCTCTTCATTCCGTAGAAGAAAAATTCAAATCAGATCATGTTAGGACCAAAAATTATTTACATCAAAAAAGTGCTTTTTTCTATGAAAATACCTATTTTTAACGATTTTTTTACTGCTGTGTCGCCATTTTTCGGTGTATTTCAACCAGAAAAATGTTCCCTTAAAGAGAATAACAAGCTACATAATGCAAAATTTTTACTTTTCAAAAATTCCAATTCTAAAGGGTCGAAACAAACCTGAGCAACGCCGGGCGATACTGCTAGTATTGTATAAAGTTAGCAAGAGTTTTTTTTACTAAATAAACAAGTTAGTTCTTATACAATGGCTGATGGTGGCTTGATTGAACCTGATCAAACAGGTTAGTAAACCACTAACTTTATTATGGGAGTTGATCAGCATTTTATGTCAGCTTTCCATAATGGCATGGTTGGATATGCGATCACAGTCTGAGCCAGTTTTTATCTGAATACACAATTTTCATAGACAAAAGGGGACATCTAGGCCATGCTTGTATGATTTATCATTTTGTGTTAGTTTTTATGGCTGGATGCTCTTCCTAACACCGAACCCTTCTAAAGTGTGTACTGGGGGCATTTTTCTGTGATGCCAAAACTAAAGATGCTGTCATGTCCTTGGTGAGGCAAGGCTAAAGGTTTTCTCGGATCTGACGCTTTCTTCACCTGTTTGCCAATGATTTTATGGACTGTACTGGGTGTGTTTTATTGTGGAACCAGTATGAGTGAGGAAGCAGAATGATTGAGGCACTAGCATGAGTGAGGCTCCATCATGAGTGGAACACTGACATGAGTGAAGTACTGACATGAGTGAAGCACTTGTACAAGATTGGCAACAGCATGAGTGAGACAGCAGCATGTGTGAAGAATCAGAATGTCTGAGATGCCAAGCAGCAGCTTGTAATTACCATATCAACATGTGCTATAATGTTACAGATATAAATATGGAGAGGCCCAGAAACGAAAAATAACTTTCTTTGTGGTAACATTTATAATAATGATAATAATAATAATAATAATAATAATAATAATAATAATAATAATAATAATAATGATAATAATCTATCCACCTCGCCCCCTCCTCCATTTTATTTAAGAATAATTTCTAAAAAAAGCACAAGACCAGAAATTTGAACCAAGGTGTTAGTTGATTAACCCATCCCATACCGGTTCTGGCTCTGTAGTACTAGTATCTTGTTTTCATAAGTTCTGAATCCTCCACCAAACCTTAGTCACAATTTATGTTCCTAACACTAGCTTAATGATAACTAAGTTATTTTACTAAATTCTTTGTTATATTTAAAATTAATTGAAAGAAACACAGAACATCTCAACAGAAATATGGTAACAAAAGGGTTAAAATATATAATAGAGAAACAATTCTTAACCCTTTTGTTACCAACCCGGCTGAAACCGCTTCTGGCTCTGTAGTAGAAATGGCTTGTTTTCATAAGTTCTGAATTAAAATCTTCCACCAAACTTTAGTCATAATTTATGTTCATAACACTAGCTTAATGATAACTAAGTTATTTTACTAAATTCTTTGTTATGCTTAAAATTAATTGAAAGAAACACAGAGACTCTCAAAATAAAATATGGTACCAAAAGGGTTAACATGATCCCACCCCACCAAACAGTATTTGACTGGAGGGTCAATAGGTGAAGTTGACCTTGGCAAGATTTGAACCTAGAAATTAAAGAGCCAAAACAAATACTGATTTCAAATTTCTGTACCTGTCTGGTAATTACAGGTAGGAGATGGGGGGTAATTCGTTTACATCGACCCCGCAGAGTACAACTGGTAGTTATTTCATCGACCTTCAATGGATGAAAGGCAAAGTCAACCTCAATGGAATTTGAACTCAGAACGAAATGCTGCAAAGCATTTCGCCCGGCATGCTACCGTTTCTGCCAGCTCACAGCCTTGAGCGAAAACAAATGCTGCAAAGCATATTTTTCCAACAGTTTAATTAATGGTTCCTGACTACAGCAGATCAGACAAAATTACCAACAAAAGCAACAGCTAAATACTTTAAGAAAAAAAACAGAAGTGGGTGCATGTACGTGCTCACTGCTTAATATGTATATGTGACAGTGAAAACATCTGTAGTTGAAATGTTCACCTTATCTGTTCAGTGAGAGATTGAGGTAGGAAGTATGTATGTGTCTGTGGTGTGTTCTTTCATAGTATTTAATGGCAAACTGTCAAATAGGTGAGAACAATAGAGAATGTACGAGAAGTCAGGTGCAAATGTGGATGTGTGGTTAACGAGTTTGTTAACCAGCCATAGCATACTGGGTTCAGTCCCACTGTATGGTTCCTTGGGCACATGTCTTCTATTATAGCTTTGGGCCAATCAAAGCCTTGTTAGTAGATTTGATAGATGGAAACTGAAAGAGGTCCATTGCATGTATGTATGTATGTGTGTGTGTGTGTGTATGGCTGTCTGTCTGTGTTTATGTCTCTTTGCCTTGTCATTGTTTAAAAGTTGTAAATGAGTATCACTGTTATACAAGCAGTGTCATTTACTTCCAATATTCTGCAAGAACCTGTTTGGCTATGGGGGTAGGTATCTGGCCATCAAAAAATATTACCTCAACAAACTTCATCTGATCCATGCAAGCATGGAAAAGTAGATGTTAAAATGATGACGATTAAAATAACAATAATAATAATGAACTTATTGTATACAGTGCTCAGGTGCAGTGCAACTCATCTGAAGGTAAGTCTCAGATTCCATTTCTCAGCCAAGGCTAACAGAAAATAACTTTTAAAGACATGTTAGAACAGTTATTTCTATAATACAAAAGAAGCTTAGATGCTCGTTCACAAGATTGCCAAATGTGCCAAAAAAGTAAGCAATCTGATTGGCTGAAATCTTTCATGTGTTTCGTCTCTGCCAAGGTAGATTTAGGTCTTGGTACCGATTGTAACATAGCTTTAGGGCACCTTAACTTTCCAGGAAGGTTGCAATGCAGACAAGTAGCAGCAGAGGAGTACCAGGAAGTGATGACCAGGATGCAGCCCAGCCTGGTTCCCTTAGAGCATAAGGAATTAAGGGCCAAAACATTTGCACAAGGGTGAGGTGGCTTCTTCTCTGAAGACTTTAGTTTTTCCTAGATTTTCTAACAACTTCAAGCAGGTTTTACCCAATCTAAATATATATTTCTTTATTGCCCAGAAGGGGCTAAACATAGAGGGGACAAACAAGGACAGACAAAAGGATTAGTCGATTACATCTTAATTACTTAACTTATCAACCCCGAAAGGATGAAAGGCAAAGTCGACCTCAGCAGAATTTGAACTCAGAACTTAACGACAGATGAAATACCACTAAGCATTTCGTCCGGCGTGCTAACGTGTCTGCCAGCTCGCCTCCTTTTTTACCCAATCTAAATATATTTAAGCAGTTTTGGTAGTTTTTCTTCTGCAGTTGTAATTTTTAGCCAATAGAATTTCAGCTGAAGGTCAGCGGTAGCTAAACAAGGCCAAACTGACTGAGCTAAAACTGACAAGCAGTCATAAATCTATATATATATATATAACTTGTAAACATGTTATTGTGTTTGTGCATTCATGTGCATTTTGATTCTTCTGGGGTGAGCAAGTGGTGAAGAGAAGTAAGGAAGAACAATGGCAAAAGAGTACGCGACATTCACTCCTGTCTCAAAGATATTCAATAGAAGCATTGACTGAAGACTTCAGTTCAGTGTAAGGATTGTTAAATCAAGAAAGAAAGAAGTGAAAACAAGTACACACGTATGTGTGGGTAGGTTGGTACTGATGTGTGGCAGGTTTTAATAACTGAACCGTTTCAACTTTATTAACAAGCTAGATAGACGCAGGTGTGGTATAGGTACAGGTGTAGTATAGGCGCAGGTGTGGTAAAGGCACAGGTGTGGTGTATCCTCATGCATGGTTGTGTGGTTAAGAAGCTTGCTTTCAAACCATTATACTCTTGTGGGGTCCAATGGCTCTGCATGACATCTTGAGCAACTGTCTTCTACTAGAACTCCAAGCCAACCAAAGCCTTGGGAGTGGATTTGGTAGAAGGAAAAAGAAGAAACTTGTTGTATATGCATATATATATATATATAAATATATACACACAAACATATGTATGTATGTATATATATAAAAGTCAACCCTGGAGGAATTTGAACTCAGAATGTAAAATGGATGAAATGCCGCTAAGCATTTTGCCTGGTATGCTAACAATTCTGTCAGCTTGCTGTCTTGCATCAATTTATCATCATCATCATCACTTAATGCCTGTATTCCGTGCTGGCCGGCGTTGGACGGTTTGACAGGGGCCAGCCAGTTAGAAGACCACACTAGGTTATGGTGTCTGTTTCGGCAGGGTTTTTTACAGTTGGATGCCCTTCCTAACATCAGCCATTCCGTAGAGTGGACCGAGTGCTTTTCATGTGACACCAGCACAGACGAGGTCAGTTTTGGTATGATTTTTACATGACTTTTAATATAACAAAATAAAACTATGAACTTTGTTCAACCCATATTGTGCAATTTCCTTGCTAATACTCATGCCTTAAATCATTATACTTTAATCATTACACAATGACTTTAATCATTACACAATGACTGAATTACACTTTGTATTATGCTAATTATTTTGTACAACAAATACAATTTGAGTGGAATAAATTAGCTTGCATGTCCTACATAAGCACTTCAACTCAACTGAAAAATAGGTGTGGTAATAATCTTTAATATTCATTTTTTTCAGGTGAAGCAATAAAAATGGTGTTGTCACATTGCAGAGTGAGGTGGTTAGGACGACTTCCCAGTTCACAGCAGTCCAACATTTAATTACTGTGTCTGTATATATATCTCTGAATTATGAATAATGAATTTAAATGTCAGACCGAACTTAAAGTATAAATGAATATGAAAGCTGGTTGGGTTATTTAATGCTCAATCATTTCTCCTCCTCCACAGCGACTGTGGTGTCTTCAGCAAAGACATTTAACTCTTAATCAAGCATGGCTTTGATGTGGACATGGAGGTCACTTCATTATCAGGTGGTGTCAGGTTCCATGTCACTGTGTAGGACCTTGAACAAGTGTCTTTGATTGTACAGAGACCTACATCAAGTGCCTGGGGGAAGTAGTGCTGCCCCTGGGTCAAAAGGGTGGCCACTGGAAGACCCTATGTCTGGCAAAAGGACTCTGTACCATGCCACACAAGCAGGAGAACCCAGTCATGGCTGTCAGACAATTTCTGCGACCACATCACCCCCTAACATCTGGCCACCTAACTCCTCAGACTGCAACTCCCTTGATTATTATGTGTGGGGCACAGTTGAGTGAGAGACCAACAAAACCCCTTGTAATACCAAAGATGAACTGAAGGCAGGGATTGTGGCAGCATTCACCAACTTAAACAAGGAGACCACCCAGAAGTGTTGCAGGAGATTCCAAAGTTGTCTGGAGGCCATGGCTGAAGCCAAGGGCAATTTTATTGAAAAAATTTACTCTTTAGTATTTTAAGATATTTTTATGTAATTTTGGTAAATATTTCTGTTAAAATGAGATGCCAGTGTTATTTTCATTTTTGCGTAATTTAGATGACAGTTTATTCACTGCTTCCTGTAAATACATACATACACACACACACACACGCACACATATATATATATATATATATACACACATATATACGTACATAATTATTTTTTTTTAGAATTCTCTATGAAGAGATAATACTGGTAATTATGTTATGGAACTAATTTGTTACCATATTGTTGTCTTCAGCTGGAAAAGAATCTCATCTCTCACTTAAAAATAATATGCCAAGATAAACGAGAAATTGATTATCTGTACAGTTTATATATTAGGTCATATAATCCTTGAAGAGATAAAGAGAGATCATTTTGTTCTGTGATAGGGCATTAATTAAATGAACAACAGCAATTTAAAATACGAGTAATGTGTGGCGAATGAGAGCAAAGAAGAAAAATAGGGCAGCATTATACATCACTCACCTTCGGTAGCTGAATAGAATTGATTATCACTGTGGAATTGATGTTGGAGTGTAGACAAGTCAAAGTTATTGTCTGAGTCCACAGAAAAAGGCACATAATTTTGCTCATTTAAGATTCCAATCACATTGGATTCATTGTCATAAGATAAACCATCAAGTTGGAAATCTGTCATGTCCCAAGACAAAAAGTTATCTATTGGTGATTGCAAGTCCCCTATTGAAGAATCTGGAGTTAAACTTCCAGGCCTCTTTGCACAGTGGGACCGCGCTTTCTGTAAAGCAGTGTATGCTTGTTCAGATAGAAGCATCTGTCTCTGTAAGTCCGTTGCTTCAGGATTTTCAGGATTAATTCCTGAACATTTAGATTTTAAATTAGAAAGACCAGACATTAAGTCATCCATCTCATCATTTAAATCTTGTATTTCGTCCTCGATGCCGTGGAATCGCAAAACCTCATCTTTTTCAATTTGTTTTGGTACATCGTTAATTATCTCAAATATAGATGAGTCGATGCTGTCACAGCGCTCGAGGACGATTCCATCTCTTTGACCGTCTGGACTGAGACAATCATCTGATGTTATCGATCTGTTGGATTCTGGAGAGACACTTTTACATTCGCGTAACCGTCGCAGCAAGAGCTGTGGAAATTGGTCAAGACTGGCTGAGTGACAGAGCGGCGACAACAAGTCTTTCTCTTCGTCATCCAAACTCCAGTCTCGTCTGGAAGGAGGGCTCAAGCTCTTTGATGAGAATGATAACTCACTAAAGATGCTGTTGTCATTGTCATCATCAGGAGACTCTCTAAGGTTATAGTTCAAATAATTCTTTGTACTTCCGGAACTATCGTCCTCTTTGTCAGAATCAACTTCTAACAATTTTGTCTTTTTTATTAGAGGTTGATAAGGTGAGGAAGGAGAGTCCTCTTCTGATGGTGGAGTCAGCAAAACACTGCTTTCTTTCAAGTTTTTACTAATATTAACCTTGTCATTGTGAGGATTCTTTGGTGATGGGTTGTCTTTATTTGGGGATTTATTTGTACTTCTGGTCTTTTCAGATTGGTCAGTGTCATTTTCAATCACCAGGTTTCGTTCCCGCAGTGACCGTGGGCTGTAATTACCCACCAACGATGATGTGAATGATTGTGGACATGAACTGATGCTGCAGTCATCGTCCTGGGACTGGTGCCCACCACCACTGGCAGCTTCTAACCATCTTTCGTCGGTCAGAAGCAATTTCATGTCGGAATCAACAGTAGAATTTTCAGGTTTGCAGCAGTCTTTTGAAGGAGTAATTGGTCCCAACTTGCGGTGCCTAACTGGGGTCTCTGATATATGTACAGCTTCTTGGTTTGATATTTCTTTACGAGAATCTAAGAGAAAGCTAACTCCCGTGTCGGGAGCGTAGTGAGCAGCTGGTAAGTCATGGCTGGAGTAACCATGACCCATTTCTTCCTTGTGAAAAACACTGTCAACAGATTCCTGAAAAGAGAAAAGAAAAAAATACAAATCAGTTTTGTCAGAGATTATTTTTGTCTGCAATTCTTATAACCAATCCTTACTGCAAATTTCCTTGGATTTTCTGTCCATTTTAACCATCCATTTGGGCCATTTTACTGTTCTTACAAGTTTTATATTGTCCACATGCCTCTCTCCATAAGGTTAAGTCCTTGTTTGTTGTGTGGGGGCTTGCAGGCTTCAATGACCTTGAGAGCTTTCCCAGCAGAGCACAAGCTCCTGTTTGGAGTCTTCCCCCCACCAATGCCGATAGAGGTGAGACTAATGTGGACCACTTTTTCCCAGGGGTAAAAACAAGTTCGTATAGGGCCAACACTCCTACCTTGTAAAAAGCAAAGTTACGGAAGCATCAAAGACAATTCAAAACCAACAAAATCTGGAAGGCCATTCTTCAGGGAAACATTAGAGGCAGGATAATGTGGAAGAGTTGAAGACACAGGGATCCGTCTGGAGAGAAGTAGAAAAGACCGTCCAGAGTTAAAAACAATGGAAAGGAAAATTGTCAATGACCTCTGCTCCATAGGTAGCAAAAGTACTGGGGTCAATGTAATTGACTTAACCTTTCTCCTGAAATTGCTGGCCTTGTGCCAAAATTTGAAACCCCTTATTATTATTATTATTATTACGAAATGCTTCGTGGTATTTCATCCGTCTTTATGTTCTGAGTTCAAATTCTGCCAAGGTCAACTTTGCCTTTCATTCTTTTGGGGTTGATGAAATAAGTACCAGTTACGCACTGGGGTCAATGTAATCGACTGATCCCCCTCCCCTCCAAATTTCAGGCCTTGTGCCAATAGTAGAAAGGAATATTATTATCATCATCATCATTATTGTTATTATTTTTGGTTGAAATGTGTTTCTATTTTGGCTCATGAAACAATAAAACACAAAAAGAGACCAGAGCCATAACTTCTAAATGATCAGACGCAATCACTTTTCCCTAGAGAATTTGTGCTGAGTCATTAAATGTGGACAAAAATGCAGATGAAAAAACTTACTTCGACAACAGATAAAGTGAACAATGACAACACGTTTTAATTGCACGCACACACACACACGCTCAGTGTGAGTGTGTGTTTATATGTGTGTGTGTATATGTATATACTCTTTACTCTTTTCTCCTTTACTTGTTTCAGTCATTTGACTGCGGCCATGCTGGAGCACTGCCTTTAATCGAGCAAATCGACCCCGGGACTTATTCTTTGTAAGCCTAGTACTTATTCTATCGGTCTCTTTTGCCGAACCGCTAAGTGACGGGGACATAAACACACCAGCATCGGTTGTCAAGCAATGCTAGGGGGACAAACACAGACACACAAACATATACACACACACTTATATATATATATACACATATATACGACAGGCTTCTTTCAGTTTCCGTCTACCAAATCCACTCACAAGGCATTGGTCGGCCCGGGGCTATAGCAGAAGACACTTGCCCAAGATGCCACGCAGTGGGACTGAACCCAGAACCATGTGGTTGGTCAGCAAGCTACTTACCACACAGACACTCCTGCGCCTATATATATATATATATATATATATATATATATGCACATACACATAAACACACATATATATATGTAAGAATATATATGTGTATGTGTATATATATGTGTGTGTGTGGTGGGGGCAGACACAGACAGGTAAACCACTGGGAATTGAACCTGGCATCTGTGCTTACACAGCTCTGTACGTACAGATAATTTTAGTCTCGAATATATATTTATAAATTTGTAAACAAACCCGAAGGCTGTGAATTATGGAGAAGTGTGATACACAGGTCCTTTTTAACCCCAAAAGCGCTGGGGTTTGCACTTACATAGCATGGACTGCTGAGCCCATTTTATGAAAATAAGACAACGGTGCACACATGGAAAACAAAAGAATAGTTAAAATATCTTCTTAGTATATAATGGTGGCAAATTTTACATCATCCGAAAAGTCATTAGTTGAACTATTAGCCCTCTTGCATTCTGGGGGGTATTGGAGCATTTGGGTGACATTAGACCTCAACAAACGACCATCAGTTAAATGCATCTATCTGGGTCACGATCGTGGCCTGTTGTCCTGTGCCTAATGGCCACAACCGTGGCCTGACATGCTTTACGCGTTAACTATAATTATATATTATTTACAATAATCTATGCTCCATTTAAAGTAATTAAACCTAAACAATTAACTGACTTGTTTGGGTTTAGTTGCTTTAAATGGAACCTATATTATTGTAAATAATATATAATTATAGTTTTATATATATATGTATGTATATATGTATATACACAATGAGCTTCCATACAGTTTCTGTCTCCCAAGGCATTGGGCAGCCCAACGTTAAGTAGAAGAGTTGCTGAAGGTGCCACACAATGGTTTTGAACTCAAAACTTCTTAACTATACAATAATGCTTGTACATTGTGTGTGTGTGTATGTGTGTGTAGAAAGCATAAAGTCAAGTGTGAGGTGTATAATCTTAACACTAACTTGTTCTCCAAATATCTGACGAGCCACATTAATTGTGTGAGCCTTTGAAACCTTAAGTTGTACGGAGCTGAGTCAAACCGTTATTAAATAATATATGTAATTCCTACCAAAAGCATTGAGTGCCATTTTCTTCTGTTTGTTCACAAATATTTCTGAACATATTGTATGTTCAGAAAAAAATACACCTACATTTTAACTGGATTGCCAAAACATATATAGAAATTGTTGTATTTAGGAATGGTCATTTTGCCAGTTGAGCCACACACGATTTCACATCAAAAATCGTGCAAAACAAATATATAAACGTAATATATAGAAATTATTTTTCCGCATATGACAATTTGAAAGAGATACAAGCCATTTTACAGATGTTTGAGAAGATGATGGAAGAATGTCATTGAGAGAAGGGAAGGATGGGAGAGAGTGCCATCCCGTCAAAATATGTGATGTAATTGAGAGCGCACACAGAGAAGATATGAAGACAAGAGATTCCAACCAAAAATGGGACAATACAATTTTGGCGACGAACATTCTTGTTACATTTTTTTACAAAATCGCTAAAGTGTTACTGGGTTCTTATTAACGATAGAATTCTCTGCTGTTGTTGATGGTTGAATATAAATACCCCCGCCACACACAGATTTCCCATTGTTTTATTAATGTATGCATGCCATGGATTTTAGAGTTTATCGAAACGTATTTCCGAAGCAAGGATTGTCGGAGAACAGAAACGACTCGACTGGAATCTATGACGCACATTATTATTTAGTTCGAGGTCAGCTCCGATCCAGCAGACCAACTAATCTATTGTCAAAGGCGTCCCAAACATGACGGTCCCCTCTCTCTCTCTCTCTTTTTTTTTTTGTCTTTTCAGTCACCGTGCATGTAAGACTTCGCATTACCTAATACGTTCTTCCTTTATATATTTTTTTAATACATTATAAATTAAAAGATTCAGTTCGGCTGCTATTTCTAACAGATCAAACGACCGAGTAAAGAGCCGGGCCCGGT
>NC_043020.1:28813052-28848052 GCF_006345805.1 Octopus sinensis
ACTGTCACCACCGCAACGACCACCAACTCGTCTCCTGTGTCTGTTACCAATACCAAATCCAGTAGAGACAGCCAGAGAAGATATAAGTCAACAAATGAGGATACAGTAAGACTTAGTTGCACTTTCGTCTACTAATATCACAATGAAAGCCACCAGAATCTCTTGGTCAGCTTATGGTAACAGTTACCAAGTGTTACATATGGCCCGAAGCACTGTCAATAACCACAACGGCCACTATATAGTCTTGCTGTCACTTGTATCCAACTACCACCACAACCACAAGCAAGCACCATCAACACCGTTCCTGTGTCTGTTACCAATACCACAACCAACACAGCCAGTCAGAGAGGATACCAAGTCAACAACTAGGCTGCAGTAAAAACTTAGCTGAGTCAACGGCGCTGGGATGATGGTGTCGGGGGCTGTTGCTACAGCAGGATGGATGAAATGGGGTTGCGTTTGTTGGTCGGTTGCTACAGCAAATCTGATAGCTGTCTTCCTTTCTTTTTTTCCTTCCCTAAAACTTCATAAGTGGTACTAATTGTGTTAATTGTACTATTCGTGATTGTGGTGACAATGGTGAGTGCTGGAGTGTCACGGTATCAGCTGCTATGCTAATGAGCAAAGAGGGGTCTTGTGCCTCTCTCAACGAACGAATATTAATGAGCAAAAGACAACGAACTGATGCCAGACGGTTATCAAATTCCACTATCTCCCCCAAAATTCCTGAGCTGGGTCAACGCAGTCCTAAACCTCAACAGCAATATCAAGTCGGACGAAGGAGGGGGAGGATCCCTATATCGGCGATTCGAACCGGTTAGAAATAACAGCGAAATCACCCTCAAATGAAATCCTTGTATATAAAAAAACAACAACAATCCCAAAACACGGAAAGAGATGTACGATTATATATATATATATATATATATATATATATATTATTGTGCATTATGTTTTGGAAAGAAAGAGGGGATAGCCGTAATAGGTATTGTTCAATTAAAGCAAATTTTGGGTTCAAGAATAATAATAGCAACGACGATGATGATAATAACAACAATAACAACGTGAACCATAACAACAAGCAAACTGGTTCACTCATACAAATCATTAACAATGGAGGGGAAATATATATTTGTGATTATATAAATATATATATCTAAAGCAGGCATGAGCAACCATTTTCGAGAAGCGGGCCGCAGTTTTCCCTCCTGACTTCAGATTCTAAAGCTTCGTGACCCAAAACACAACTGGTTATGTGAACTTAAACAAATGTGAGTCAAGTCATCTGTCTATTGTTTAGAAGGCAATTTTCTCAAGGAAGCGTCGAAATCTGTTCTAAAGACGGGTAGACTTTAATTTATCACAACACGACGAAAACATCTTAATGAAATAAGGACCTTGAGTCGAATGCCTTCTAGATTGATTATGTAATAAATACATTACCTAACTGACGAGAACCATCGCTATAAAATTGACCTATCTCAATACACTCCCCCTACACACATACACGGGGTACACCTGGTGATCAGCTATTCAATCATTGTCACCATTTAACGTCTGTATTCCATGCTAGCATGGATCGGACAGTTTGGCAGGATCCAACTAGCCTGAGGGCTTGATAACGCTGCAGAGATTTAGGACTGTGTTGACTGGATCCCAGTGTCTGCTTTGGAATGGTTTCTATGATGGATGTCCTTCCCAACGCCAACCACTTGACAGAGTGTGTGTGTTTATATATATATACTACACTATTATTATAGTCTAATGATAGCCAAATTCCAAACTGCCAAATGGTTTCATGCCATTCACCCATTTCTGATGATTGCTGGATTTATCTCTCACTTCTAGCATGAAACCACTTGGTAATTTAGCAACCATGGGGCTATGATATTGTACAAATCATAGTAATAATGATAGACCCACTATGTTATCTCATTTGCCAGGGACTGACAAAAGTATCATTGAAGACACAGCATAGAAGGGTGAGGCTAGCTGGACACTGCATCAGACCCACCGATGAAATTGTTAGCAAGCTAGTGCTCTAGCAACCAACCGAAGGAAGAACCAGGAGAGGAAGGAGGAAGACGACCTATATCGACAACTTGCTGGAGGATACTGGTATGGAAGGGGTACAGGAGCAGAGGACCATTATGGAAGATTGAGACGAATGGGGAAAATGTGTCGAAACAGTCTTGGGATGTCCTGAGGGACGACCTAGATAGATAGATGATCTCAAGGCACTGAACTTTAAAAAGGAGATGACAAAGGACTGAGATATCCGGCGCAACGCTGTTCTCAAGAAGACCTGACCACCACAGCAGAATTGGTGCTGGTGCTGGTGCTATGTAAAAAGCACTCATGATGGTACCCCATTAATAGCTCCCAATAGACTCAGTGGAGTGGTTGGCATTAGGAAGGGCATCCAGCCATAGAAATCATATCAGAACAAACAATGGGGCTTGGTGCAGCCCCTGGTCTCACCAGTTCCAGTCGAACCATTGAAACCATGCCAGCATGAAAAATGGATGTTAAATGATGATGATGATGATGAGTGCCTCTGTCTTTCTGTGTCATGGAATTTTGAAGAACTACTACTACTACTACTACTATTATTAAGATGGTGAACTGGCAGAAATGTTAGCATGCTGGGTGAAACGCTTAGCAGTATTTCCTCTGCCGCTATGTTCTGAGTTCAAATTCCACCAAGGTTGACTTTGCCTTTCATCCTTTTGGGAGCAGTTAAATAAGTACCAGTAATGCACTGGAGTTGATGTAATTGACTTACCCCCTCCCCGCAAATTTCAGGCCTTGTGCCTATAATAGAAAGTATTATTATTATTATTATTATTATTATTATTAACTGTGAAAATCTCATCGTGTTATGTGTGGGTGTCTTTGTGTTCATCCCCCGCCACAACTTAACAGCCAGTGTTGGTTTATTTTCATCCTTATAACTTGGTGGTTTGGCAAATGAGAATGACAGTAAGCACCAGACTTATAAAAAAAAAAAATAGCAGAGGTCGATTTAAGGTGGCGTTCCAGCATGGCTGCAGTCCAATGACTGAAACCTGTAGAAGAGTTAAAAAAAGAATAACACGCACTCACATGCTGTCACGTGTAATGCTCTCACGTACATGCATGACGTAGGAGGAACAATGAGTGTATTCTTTTGATGGACATGGAAACAATCAAGGGAAGTTTGGCTAAGTGGTGGCCATTGATGGAACGATAGATTCAAGAGTAGGATAAAGGTCAAATACAATATTTCTGGGTTAAGTATTTTCATTCAGGTGACGATTGATAATCTACCTAAGTATTATTTTTTACTGGAAACTTGGGAAGGAAGGTTTTATAGTTGCCATTCCCTGATTATTCTGTGACCCCTGATTATTTCTGCTGATCCGATATGTGACAAGCAGTGACATAGCTTGGGTAAACTGTGCCCAGAGCAAGCCAAAAAAATGCGCCCTGCCCATCCCCTCATTACAGAATCCACAATATTATATAGTACTTATTTGTTTACTCATACTGATCGTGTGTGTGTGTGTTGGTGAATAATTTTTAGAATGAATCCTGCTTCGATCCTATAACAATACTGATCGTGTAGAGAAGAAGAGCAACATTTTTAAAATGTGTGAAAAGAAAAAAGACAAACGGAATGAAATTTCTTACGATTAATGGGAATTAGCTGACCACACCTCCTTACAATAATTAATGTTTAAAAGCAATATTTTAGGAATTAATATTTTATCAGGGTTCGTTTACCTGCCGGTTTGGTACAGCCTATAATTCAAAACATATTTTTTTAATGTTTACCTTTACGAAACCTCCTTATTTTAGCCGTTTAATGCACCAGCTTCCCCAATTTCAGTATAAATATTCTGACCTATGGAGGATCAACAAGTGGCTGAATCATTAGGGTACCAGACAACGGGACAAAGGGTCAACAGCTAATATTCTTCCTACATCAACCAAATGATATACAGAGGCCCAGTGGTGTAGCTGGAGAGTGTGCAGTACCCAGGGTAGCCCTGGAGCTGGACCTACCAGCTCCCATTCCTATACAAGCTTATATATTTGACCAAAAAATGCTGCCTGCAATATAGCATCACCTAAGGTAAACCAGTTCTTTGTCCCACTCCCTGCTATGCTGCTGCAGGGGCCACAAAGAAAAGCTCCTGTGAATGGCAAAAGGCTTACAGACTACATTAGATGTTAACCTTTTTGTTACTGTATTTATTTTGAGATCGTGGCCGATGCCAGACCCCTCTGGCACCTGTGCAGGTGGCACGTAAAAAGCACCCACTACACTCGTGGAGTGGTTGGCGTTAGGAAGGGCATCCAGCTGTAGAAACACTGCCAGATCAGACTGGAGCCTGGGGCAGCCCCTGGCTCCCCAGACCCCGGTCGAACCGTCCAACCCCTGCTAGCGCGGAAAACGGACGTTAAACGATGATGATGATGATGCTCTGTATTGGTTTGGTAAACTATACCAAATAGTTTGTTTAAATATAACAAAGAATTTAGTAAAATAACTTAGTCATCATTCAGCTAGTGTTATGAACATAAATTGTGACTAAGGTTTGGTGGAAAATTTTAATTCAAAACTTATGAAAACAAGACATTTGTATTCAGAACCAAGGCTGGTTTCAGCTGGGTTGGTAACAAAAGGGTTAAGAATTGTTTCTCTATTATATATTTTAATCCTTTTGTTACCATATTTCTGTTGAGATGCTCTGTTTCTTTCAATTAATTTTAAATATAACAAAGAATTTAGTAAAATAACTCAGTTATCATTCAGCTGGTGTTAGGAACATAATTTGTGACTAAGGTTTGGTGGAAGATTTTAATTCAAAACTTATGAAAATAAGACATTTGTACTACAGAGCCAGAGTCAGTTTCAGCCGGGTTGGTAATGAAAGGGTTAATGTCATGTAGAAGAGATCCTTATATAAAATGAGAGAATTCTCCTTTTAGAACTGTAAAGCTAACCATTTTAAAGATTTTATGAACTTGAGTTTGGCTGAGTACCAAATTGAGTACCAAATAACTAGGTTTCTTTATTCTTTCCTTTCTTTTAAATCCTAGTCTTTGAACTAAATAAATTTAGAAAGTTAGTTAACTAAACAAAACAAAAAAAAAACTAGTATTATATAAATCCTGTTTATTGAAAACTGATACTAAAAATATAAATATTGCCCAACTTAAGAAACTGTTGCTGATGACAAATTAAAAAAAAAAATGATTAACATTGAAAGAGTTGAATGAATTTTATACAAGGAATATTTATTTTCATTCTTTTTTCCTTCAAAACTCAGAAGGCTTCTTTCATTTTCTCCTTGCTCTGACCATTACCCCACCATCAACACCATCACCACCACTAATCCCCACCCCCTCTCTCCCTTCCTACCTAATTCATTTAGTTAACCAAACCAATTTGATATTTTATCTTTCACACGGAACAGCTTTGCCCTAAATGTTTTCATCTCTCTTCTTCCACATGACAACAAACCTTTTTTTTTACTTCGCAGTTTAAATTATTTACATTACTCTTGGCAAATGACAAACATTCACTAGTTTCCTCAAATTGTTCTAGCCTGAAATCATTGTCTGGGTTCTCTGTTCTTAATGAGATTTAATCTCAAAGTAATTTTTACAATTAAACTATGTATGCATGTATGTATATGTAAGTATGTGTGCTTATATACCACCACCATCACCACTACCACCACCACCACCACCACCATCATCACTATCATCAACATTATCTCTCATTCACATAGCTTTCATCTACAATCTCTAAAAATGTATCTGGAAAACTGCATTTAAGAATTTATTCTAATAATTTATGAGGAAGCAAAGTTGGAAAAAGGGCAAAGTATTAAAAAACCCCACCAAACATTTCTTGACATAATCTATAATCTACCCCAGAATACACCATTTGAAATCTGAAATGTATCTCTGGAAAATCTCATTAAAATACAAACATTTTTTAATTGTTAAGAAAGCTACTGGCAAACAAAGCAGAGGAGGCACAATGTGTGCGTGTATGTATATATATATATATATATATATATATATATTATATATATATATATACCGGAGTAAACACATAAATGTGAAACAAGGTGGAAAAAAGAGTACTCAAATACCAGTGGTAGAGTATATCGGTTTTATTCTAGCAAAAACTGTCTGACGAATGGCAACGTGAAACTCAGAGTAACATTTTTTGTTGAATTTTCTGCTGCTTTAAATAAAGTATATATATATACACACATATATAATATATACACACACATAATACACACATACATATATATATACATCTTATATATATATATATATATATATATATATACACACATGTAATATGTGTGTGCGTATATATATATACATCTATATATATATATATATATATATATATATATATACACATGTAATATGTGTGTGCGTATATATATACATATATATATGTATGTATATTTATATGTATGTATATATATATGTGTGTGTGTGTGTATATATATATATATATATATATTTATACACATACACATAATATATATCTATGTGTGTGTGTACATATGCATAGGTATATGTGTGTGTGTATATGTGTATAGATATATATATATATATATATATATATGTATGTATGAGTGTATATCCTCTTTCTGTTTAAATAGGTTAACCCTGCTTCCTCTGCTTCCTATTGAACAGCCATACACTCAGAGTAAGAGTGTGTGTGCGTGCATGTAGGCATGTTTGTATGTGATGTATGTGTTCAAACTTCTGCTTATGTTTAAAGTCTAAAAATCCTTTTTAGGTCATCATGTTGGTATGATCAACAAAAATCTTCAAGGTGGTACCCCTAGCATCAATTGAAATGAGTAAAATCATATATATGCTAGGGGGTTGGTGTCTTTATGTGGGGGGAGGGGGGGCATTGCTGAAAAGTTCCTGGCTTTAAGGGTGTCGTGAAAGGCCTGGTCGGAGGCCCAAACTTCCGAGTATTTTTACAGGGCTTAGAAAAACCGAAGGACCGCTGCAATAAGTGTGTGAATCTGAGAAGGGAATATGTTGAGTAAAATCATAATTAATTGATCCTCCTCTATTTTATTTTACCCAAAGCCAGGAACTTTTCAACACCCCCTCATATATATGCACGTATATATATATATATATATATATATATATATATATCATCATCATCATCACTTAATGTCCATTGTCCATGCTGGCATGAGTCGGACAGTTTGACCAGGACTGGTAGGCTGAGAGGCTGCACTAGACTCCAGTCTGATTTGGTATGGTTTCTGTGGTTGGATGCTCTTCCTAATGCCAACCACTCCGAGAGTGTAGTGGGTGCCTTTGTATGCTTCTTGCATGACACCAGTATTTGCTACGACTACAATACACACACATACACATATATATACATATATGTACATATACATATATGTACATATATATATATTATGGCACTCTGTCGGTTATGATGACAAGGGTTCCAGTTGATTCGATCAACGGAACAACCTGCTCGTGAAATTAACATGCAAGTGGCTGAGGACTCCACAGACATGTGTACCCTTAATGTAGTTCTCGGGGATATTCAGCATGACACAGAGTGTGACAAGGCTGGCCCTTTGAAATACAGGTACAACAGAAACATGAAAAAAGAGTGAGAGGAAGTTGTGGTGAGAGAGTGCAGCAGGGTTCGCCATCAAACCCCTGCCGGAGCCTCGTGGAGCTTTAGGTGTTTTTGTTCAATGAACATTCACAACGCCTAGTCTGGGAATCGAAACTGCGAGTCCACTGCCCTAACCACTGGGCCATTGCGCCTCCACACACACATTGAGTCACATCATTAGCAATTATCAAGAAAGCTTCCTGGAAACAAGTCAGGCGAAAGAACCCTAGGAATTCAGTATTTTTTATTGCATTTACAGAGGTAATGATTCAATACAAATATCAAACTGGAGTCAATATAACTGACTAAAAAAGCTCTTCATCGACATGATGCTCCAGCATGGCCGCAGTCTATTGACAGAAACGGGCTAAAGAATAGACTGTTATAGATGTGTTGCACACGATACAATCAGTTTTCGTTCGTCAGTCAATTGGATTTATCCCCCTTTAATCGTGTCACTGAGCAACTATGCACACATTCTCTCTCACTCTCCTTCTCATTGAATGAACATTATACACGCACAACGTATTAGATACATGCATATCTATCTATCTGTCTCTATGTATCTGTCTATCTATCTATCTATCTATCTATCTATCTATCTATCTATCTATCTATCTACTTCTCTCTATCTATCTATCCATCCATCTGTCTGTCTCTATCTATCTATCTATCTGTCTGTCTGTCTCTATCTATCTATCTACTTCTCTATCTATCTATCTATCCATCCATCTATCTGTCTATCTCTATCTATCTATCTATCCATCCATCTATCTGTCTATCTCTATCTATCTATCTATCCATCCATCTATCTGTCTATCTCTATCTATCTATCTATCTATCTGTCTATCTCTATCTATCTATCTATCCATCCATCTATCTGTCTATCTCTATCTATCTATCTATCCATCCATCTATCTGTCTATCTCTATCTATCTATCTATCCATCCATCTATCTGTCTATCTCTATCTATCCATCTATCTATCTCTATCTATCCATCTATCTATCCATCTATCTATCTCTATCTATCCATCTATCTATCTATCTATCTATCTATCTATCTATCTATCTATCTATCTATCTACCTACCTACCTACCTATCTAATGTATGTGTATGTGATTTTTACGCCTGTTTTGGAAATTAAAAAAAATCAACCTATAAATATATATATATTAAAATTAAGGAAGGCCTGTTTTTGGGATTACCTTAGGTTTCCCGTCCATAAAAGGTTTAGCTTTACGACGTATTGTCAGACCCCAAAATCCTGTTGGCCCATAACCTCTTAAAAATATGGAGAGAGAAATCTTTTATTTTTCTCTCTCGTTTTGACCTCGGCTACTCTACTAAGAATAAATATATACAGTGTGTCCATAAATTAGATTTACAATTTGAAAAATTCAGGAAAAAAAAGTTAAAAGTAAGTATAACTCAAGAGAGTTTATTGAGAAACTCTATTACAGTTTTATCAGAAACACCAGAATACTCTCACGTGGGTTCCATTGGTTACAC
Source organism: Octopus sinensis (assembly GCF_006345805.1). Classification (NCBI taxonomy): domain Eukaryota; kingdom Metazoa; phylum Mollusca; class Cephalopoda; order Octopoda; family Octopodidae; genus Octopus; species Octopus sinensis. Next base: position 28,822,251 of record NC_043020.1, read on the forward strand.
GTAACACATCTTGACGATAAACTGTGGAAGTTGTAAAGATAATTTATGGACACCCTGTATGTTGTATAGATTGATTGATTGGTGATGTGTGTTGCTGGAGTTTTGACCACCTCTGCAAACCTGGTCAAATAAATTGTAAAATGGGTGGGGGATATTTGTGTGTGTGTGTGTGTGTGTATTTATATATATGTAATGTATGTATGTGTGTATATATATATATATATATATATTCTTTTACTCTTTTACTTGTTTCAGTCATTTGACTGCGGCCATGCTGGAGCACCGCCTTTTTTAATCGAGCAACTTGACCCCAGGACTTATTCTTTTGTAAGCCCAGTACTTATTCTATCGGTCTCTTTTTGCCAAACCGCTAAGTAACGGGGACATAAACACATCAGCATCGGTTGTCAAGCAATGCTAGGGGGACAAACACAGACACACAAACGCATATATACATATATATATATATATGACGGGCTTCTTTTCAGTTTCCGTCTACCAAATCCACTCAAAAGGCTTTGGTCGGCCCGAGGCTATAGTAGAAGACACTTGCCCAAGGTGCCACGCAGTGGGACTGAACCCGGAACCATGTGGTTGGTAAACAAGCTACTTACCACACAACCACTCCTGCGCCTATATATATAGATGTAATGTATGTATATATATGTTTGTGTGTATATATGTATGTATATATATATAAAATGTTTGTGTGGATATATTTTCTTTTATTCTTTTAGTTGTTTCAGTCATTTGAATGCGGCCATGCTGGAGCACCACCTTAAGTGGGTTTAGTCGAAGAAATTGACCCCAGGACTTAATCTTTGTAAGCCTAGTACTTATTCAATCAGTCTCTTTTGCCGAACCACTAAGTTACAGAGACCTAAACACGCTAAAATATATCCACATATATATATATATATAAAGAACTATACAGCAATAAGATAGAATACACAGGATTTAATTATAAATTACAGCATTTGTTTCTGCACAGAGGCAACAGCTGTGAGTTGCTGAGCTTTCAATCTCCTGCCATTGCATAAATTATTTTAGAAATAATTACATAAACAAGTATGATCCAACAACAGCTGTGTGCCGGCCCTTCATCAGGTAGGTTTCCTATAAAGCCCACTAACAGAGTTCCACCTGTTTGTGCCACTCAAGGAATAATCCTGTGGTATGATGGCAAATGATAAGAGCTTTGAAATACACATCATGAGGTTTATTACCCGGATAAATTTTGAATATGTACATGCACACACACACACACACACACACACACACTCACACAATGTTTAAACATTTGGGTCCCTTGCCCAATGTGTCCCTGTCAAGTCTAGATTTGCTGCTATCAAACTTTCTTTGATTTCTTCACCTCTCCCAATCATTCATCATTCAATCAATCATTAGTCAATCACTCATTCTTATTTATTCTTCTACCTCAGTTGTACGTTGCACATCACTCAATCCATGCTCCTTTTCACATATCTTTTGTCTTTTACATGCCATGCTGGAGCACCACCTCAAAGAGTTTAGTTGAAAAAATTGATCCCAAGACTTATACTTTTTTCTTTTTAAAGTTTCAAACTTCTTCTATCGGTCATTTTTGCCAAAACTGTTAAGCTATAGGAACATAAACAAACCAACACCGTTTATCAAGCGGTGGGTGGATGGACAAACACAAAAACACACACACATGTATGTATTTTGTTTTATTCTTTTACTTTTTCAGTCATTTGACTATGGCCATGCTGGAGCACCACCTTTAGTCGAACAAATCAACCCCAGGACTTATTCTATCGGTCTCTTTTGCTGAGCCACTAAGTTACAGGGACATAAACACACCAACATTGATTGTCAAGTGATGGTGGAGGGACAAACGCACACATATACCGATATTGTGTATTAAGTAAAATATCCATGGTTACGTGTGATCCAGACTGTTTAACTGGGTTTCTGGTTGACTCACATATGAATAAATTCAGAACAAAAAAAAAGAAAAAAATTAATAGCTTGGATCGCAGTCATCTTGCAGCAATGTACGAAGATTGCAAACGAGCCAAAATATAAAGTAGCAAACATGTAACTGTCGAAATACAGCACTCTGCCTCCCTAAAGGCAGATGCCAAGAAGAAAAACAAAACAAAACAAAACAATAGTAATTGTATATGATGCTAATGTCTCCACCAATGATACATCAACAAGCAAGACAGGCCGCGTAGAGCACTCCTTCAAAATTACCTGCACCAGCAGAACAGCTCATTCTCTCACTAGCACCTCTCAAAGTATATTTGGCAATTAGAAAAGATAATGGAGAAACCACGAGCAGCATTAGATGGCTAATGCTAGATGAGGCAGCAGCATTTAGGAGTGGATCAAGCTACTGTTACCTTTGCCTTGCAGAGAAACTTTATATTTTCGCTACCTTACTCCAATCCTACAAAGAAAAATAAAAATATATTTTGACTCATGTTTGCATTCTTTCTCATTAACTTCAAAACAGACCCTCCTGATGAATGCCAAATGGCAATTAGCATCAAAGATATGTAATTATCTGAAAGTGTATCAAGTGCAAATTAAATTGTTATTAATCCTTTCTTATCAATCTACTGATGTGCAGAGTTGACTAAAAGATGTATTGTACAAAATCCTGTTCCAGAAAATATGAAATCTTGTTTACTGTACACGTGACAAAACATACATGAGAATCTGTGCCCCCTTAATCATCATCATCATCATCATCATCGTTTAACGTCCGTTCTCCATGCTAGCATGGGTTGGATGGTTTGACCGGGGATCTGGGAAGCCAGGAGGCTGTACCAGGCTCCAGTCTGATCTGGCAGTGTTTCTACAGCTGGATGCCCTTCCTAACGCCAACCACTCCGAGAGTGTAGTGGGTGCTTTTTACGTGCCAGGCAAGGCTGGCAACGGCTACGATCGGATTGGTGCATTTTACGTGCCACCAGCACGGAAGCCAGTCAAGGCGGCGCTGGCATCGGCCACGATTTGGATGGTGCTTTAATATAAACATGTATTGAGTACTTTTATATATCTGTACCCCAGTGTGAAGATCTATGGCTTAGTGGTTAGGGTACTCAGCTTACAATCATAAGGTCATGAGTTCAATTCCTGGTGATGTAGTGTATCCTTGAGCAAGACACTTTATTTCATGTTGCTCCAGTCCACTCAGCTGTCAAAAATGAGATGTACCAGTAATTCAAAAGGGGCCAGCCCTGTCACATTCTGTGTCACGCTGAATCTCCCTGAGAACTACGTTATGAGTATGCGTGTCTGTGGAGTGCTCAGCCACTTGTACATTGATTTCACAAGCAAGCTGTTCCATTGATTGGATTGACTGGAACACACGTCATCGTGACTGACACAGAGCCAGCAAACCCCAAAATAAACAACTACACACACACACACACAAACAATTAAATGTCATTAGATGCCATATCACATTAAAGTGGTTAAGACAATATTTATCTTAGGTGCAGGAAACCTTTTTCAAGAATCATAATCTTTTATCTTTTACTTGTTTCATTCATTGGACTGTGGCCATGCTGGGGTACTGCCTTGAAGGGTTTAGTGAAACTATCGAATTGATCCCTTTTTGCTGAATAGCTAGGTTGAGGGGACTTAACACAAGGCTTTGGTCAGCTAGGGGCTGTAGTAGAAGACACTTGCCCAAGGTGCCACATGGTGGGACTGAACCCAGGACCATATGGTTGAGGATGAGAAACTGATAAATTGTGTTTTATAAAAACAAACAAACCCATCACTGCTAGTGAATAAAAGAAGCTATCATTCAATAAAAAGAATATTTAATAGGTTCAGGCATAGCTGTGTGGTAAGAAGCTTGCTTCCCAACCACATGGTTCTGGGTTCAGTCCCACTGCATGGCACCTTGAGCAAATGTCTTCTAATATAACCTTTGCCCGACCAAAGTCTTGTGAATGGATTTGGTAGACAGGAACTGAAAGAAAATTGTCATGTGTGTATGTGTGTGTGTGTGTTTGTCCCCTACCACTGCTTGACAACCAGTGTTGGTGTGTTTATGTCCCTGTTAGTTATCGTTTTCGCAAAAAGTCACTGATAGAATAAGTACTAAGCTTTAAAAAATAAATAAATAAATCCTGGGGGGGGAGGGGGATGATTCATTCGACTAAAAAAACTTCTTCAAAGTGCTGCTCCAGCATGGCTGTAGTCGTATGACCGAAACAGGTAAAAGGTAGTTAAGAAAGCAAAAACAAAACTAAGAACTGGTAAATTTGGGAAAAAACCCAATTTCTTCCGCCTCTGGTCATTGGAACCGAAGGGAATGGCTGTGTTGAAGAATATCAACTTCATTTTCCAAACATAGTCATCGGGTAGATAGACGGTTAGCAAGTTCTGGGTGTATGAAGACAATCGGTTCAAAGGAACTCAGATCTATTGTTAGTAGCAATAACTGTGGTAGGGGTGTTAAAATAATAGTGATAAAGCTGTTTGTAGTAGTAGTATAGTAGTAGTAGTAGTAGTAGTAGTAGCAACAGCAGTAGTAATAGTAGTAGTAGTAGAAGAGTTGTAGGGCTAAAGATGAATATTGGTAGCTTTTATCTGCTTCTTTCTTTCTTTTTTTTTTTTAATCTTTTATTTGATGCTTCAGTCATTGCACTTTGGTCATGCTGGAGCACTGCCTGGAAGGTTTTAGTTGAGCAAAAATCAATCAAAGTATTTATGCTTTTTAAAAAATTTTTTTTATTTAATTTTTTTTTTTAAAGTCTGGTACTTATGTTGCAGGTGTCTTTTTGTTGAACCGCTAAGTTATTGGGACACACACAAACCAATGTCCACTGTTAAGCAGTGGATGCATGTGCATGCGTGTGTGTTAAATCACAGACACAGAGACTCACATACATACACACACACACACATATATACGTACATACATACATACACACACATAAACCAATGTCCACTGTTAAGCAGTGGGTCCATGTGTGTGTGTGTGTGTGTGTGTGTATTAAACCACAGACACAGAGACTCACATACATACATACATACACACACATATAGAGTGAGAGATACATGCATTCATAAAGATGCAACAGGCTTCCACACAGTTTCCGTTGACCAAATACACTCACAAGGCTATAATAGTAAAGAACATATACTCAAGCTGCTGCACAGTGGGACTGAACCCCCAACCATGTGGCTGCAAACTGAGCTGCTTAACCACACAGCCATGCCCGTGCCTCCCTGGTTACGTTCGATTTGAAGTGGGGTTGCATTTAGGAAAACAAGGGAAGGACTTTACTTAGAAGAAAGAACGTATTTGAAAACCTGACTGGACGAATATAGATCGATGGTAAAAAGCAAAACAGAAACTGGAATAATAATTAGGGTTTGGTTTACTTACAAGTTGCCGGAGAAGCCGGGAGAGAATGTAGAGAGACCGAGTTTTGGCAGGAAACATATTGTTTAAGACTATGTCCCCGTTTTCGAATTTCTTTCGTCTCCTGTACACTTTGAATCCTTTGAATTTTTTCCTCTGCACACAGCCATAGCCGGCAGTCCAGCTTGTACTGCAGTTCATAAGTAAGCGAGTGTGGAATTTATCATCGGGAAGCTTTAAGTTATACTTATGTTGGCTACTTTCATGGAAACTGGTGCTGATGTTTGGAAACTTTGGTTGGAAATTTAATTTGTCAACTCCATGAATCTGAGGTAATCTCCAGGCCATGCTTTGTAGTAAGACAAATATATTTTGGAATTATTTCATAGCAGTTGCTAAGATCTAGGGAGCTGTTTGAAGTGTAACTAACCTCATAGCATTCTAGAAAACTAGAAGAATGAAAGAACTTAGTAGTTAGGTTTGGTAATGCTAGCAGGCAGCAAAAAGTAGTAGTTTGGTAAGTCTCAAGCAGGTGAGAGAATGAGAGAGTGAGAATGAAAAAGAGAGAGAGAGAGTGGAGGGGGAGAAGAAGAAGATGGGGAGCTGTGTAGTAGTTTAAGGAAGGTAGTGATTGCTTCAAAGGTAGATAGAGCTAGTGGTGTGTTGCTTGAATAAGAAATAAAAGAAAAAAAAAGCAGCAACAGGATGGTTAAGTTTGTCTGTATGAAGATGTCTAATAGAGGCTGAGAGGATGACAGCAAGAGCAAGGAGGGGGAAAAAGGTGGCTGGAGGTGAACCAAAATGAAGAAAAAAAAGTGAAAATAGAAGAGAAAAACTACATATTTAGCAAAGTCGATTTTGATATTCCTTGTATGTTTGCAGACATGAAAACAGTTTAAAAGCTATTTGCGAGGAAGGAGTTGGGGTGCTCAAAATAAACCAAAGATAAACTTGGCTAAAGTTGGCTTGCTCCTGCAGTTAGTTATTTTAGAAAAGCCTACATGTGCAGTAACAGTTGTTCCCACTGCACACTTTTAACAAGATTACTCAGTGAAAAGTAGACAATTGCTTTTTCTTGCTTTATTTATCACATGCAATTAAAAGGGGGAATGAGTTTATAATGGAATGAAAACAACAACAACAACAACTACAACAAACATGGAATAAATTAAAAAAACAAAAACAAGATTACTATAATTAACTCGCCAAGAATAATCACCTCAGAAAGAAAAGGGAAGAGGGGGGGGAAATAAAAATAATTTCTTTCTTATAAATAATATTTCTATTTTATGCCTTTTCAAGTGCCTCCCTGTCGCCATACGGAGCATTTTGTAAAGAAATATAATTAGCCACTTTCAGTCATCTCTCTGCTCACAAAGGATTATAATTATTTTGATTCACCTATGGCTAACGAGGGGTAAATAGCAAGTTTGTGTGCAGCGTAGCACAGTTTCTACCACGAAAACAAAAACAAAAACAAAAACAACCCCGTGATACATTTTGTCCGTGCAAACAGGAACTTTTCCTAGTTTGTCTCCACTGAATCGCCTCACTCGCCTCACTCACCTCAATCACCTCTGTCAACTTTTAAGTTCAGCTGACTAATCTGGAAAAAGGACACGTACTCCACTGTCTTGCTGTGTACTTGTTGACACCATAGGGAAACAACGAGAAAACAGTCAATATGCACCAAGCCGATCAATGCCATCATCATCATCATCATGATTGTCGTTGCCGCCGACGCCACTACCACCACCACCACAACAACAATCCTTTCTATGATAGGCACAAGGCCTGAAATTTTGGGGGAAGTGGGGCAGTCGATTAGATGGACCCCAGTACGCAACTGGTACTTAATTTATTGACCCTGAAAGGATGAAAGGCAAAGTAGACCTCGGTGGAATTTGAACTCAGAACGAAGCGGCAGACGAAATACCTATTTCTTTACTACCCACAAGGGGCTAAACACAGAAAGGACAAACAAGGACAGACAAACGGATTAAGTTGATTATATCGACCCCAGTGTGTAACTGGTACTTAATTTATCAACCCCAAAAGGATGAAAGGTAAAGTCGACCTGGCGGAATTTGAACTCACAACGTAAAGACAGGCGAAATACCTCTTAGCATTTTGTCTGGTCTGCTAACGATTCTGCTAGCTTGCCACCTTAAGAAAGATGGTAATAATAACAATGAGTCAAGATAGATACAGAGTATTCAGGATAAAACACAGAGCTCCAATACAACCTCGCCTCTCCCCCACAAAAAACAAAAAGATAGAATGTAAAACAACCACATAGAAGTAAAGAATGCATAGGTAGGGCAAAGGTAGCACTGGTGGTGGCTTGCAGGAAGCAATGAATTTTTGAAGGCTTCAGTACAGTATTCAGACAGTCAAAGAGCGACACAGGTAGTTTATTTCATGCTTGAACAAATCTGAACATTAAAAAAAAAAAAAGATTCTGAAAGTAATTTCAGTTACACTTTACTCTTTTACTTGTTTCAGTCATTTGGCTGTGGCCATGCTGGAGCACCGCCTTTAGTCAAGCAAATCGACCCCAGGACTTATTCTTCGTAAGCCTAGTACTTACTCTATGCAACAAAACACACACACAAAACATGAAACTTTTGCAGATCCTGCTAGTCTTACTGGAATTATCTGCACTAGCTTGGCAGCCAACACCTCATCTGTTCTGCTGTTGGTACCTTGTTACAGCTAAGTAAACTGTGGCATATAGAATTGTTTCTTATCTTATACTGCATTTTCTGGGAAAAATAACGTTTTTGGTTATTGGCTTCACCAAGCTTTATCTCGTAGCTTTGAAATTTCGATGAGGTAACTTGTTTATTTTTACAATGACATTGTAGGGTTGTTGTGAGAGGCCTGATCTGGCCAGTTTGAACATAAAGCAGGTAGAATATTTGGGGCTGAATATGGAGGGTTTAAATGCTAAAGGGTTAAAGTCAAACACGGAATACTGGGAGTTGGAATAAATATTGCAAAGCATTCTATCAAAACCCCTAACATTTCTGCCAACTTGCTGCCTTACCTGCAGCTTACTTGTTTAAAAATAGGCGGCTTATAAGGGGCCACGTGGCTCCTTGGGTAATATCAACTGGTAGTGGTTGTGGTGGTGGTAAGGGATCAAGTTTCTGACTTGGTTACCATTCCCTAATTGCAACATTTTCCAGTTTCTTAGCAAGCACCCCTTCAATAAAAAAATAAATTCTACAACTCCCTGCAGATGGAGATAATTAATCATTGCTCAGCTTGTTTTTTTTTTTTTTCTCTTAAATTAAGAAATTATTATTTTACGTAAAAAATTATTATTATTATTATTGTTGTTATGACAACACAATTCAGAATAGAGCAATCAAAGTCTAAAATACAAAACTCTACCAAAACAATCTACAACTGTTGTTGTTTATCATCTGACAAAAGGCTGTTTTATGTTGACAATAGACCAAAACAATACTTAATATCAATGTCACCACTGCTGCTGCCACCATTACCAGCAGCAGCAGTGGAGGTGCAATGGCCCAATGGTTAGGGCAGCAGACTCGTGGTCAGAGGATCACGGTTTCGATTCCCAGGCCGGGCATTGTGTGTGTTTATTGAGCGAAAACACCTAAAGCTCCACGAGGCTCCGGCAGGGGGTGGTGGCGACCCCTGTTGTACTCTTTTGCTCCAGCTTTTTCTCACTCTTTCTTCCTGTTTCTTGTCCCTCGACTTCCTATGCAACTGCTGAGCCTAGATGCGCATTCATCCATCTGTCGATGCTCTCGGTGTCGGCGGTTGACCTGTTTTTTCTTCTGTGGGTCTTACGAATAGCAAAGGACCACATTTCAGACTTCTCCCATCTTGCGGGCTCTGGGATGAAGACCGTTTGCTCAACAGCAGCATTTACAGTTTAGTCCAGGGATAAGCAAAGTTAACAGCTGTTGTTGTTGTTCAAAGTCAGCCCTTATCCAGTAGATCTATGATCAAAGGCACTCCAACCATGACCAGTCACATAATGCCAGTATGCAAATGGTACTTAATTTATCGACCCCAAAAGGATGAAAGGCAAAGTCAACTTTAGCGGAATTTGAACTCAGAATGTAAAGACAAAGAAAATACAGCTAAGAATTTTGCCCAGTGTGCTAACGTTTTTGTTCTACTCCATGCACAAGGCCCGAAGTTTTGGGGGAGGGGAGCAGTCGATTAGGTTGACCCCAGTACGCAAATGGTACCAGGTTTAAGAAATAAGTTGTGTGGTTGATTTGTTTCAAAACAATTTGATTATATAAGCATTAAGGCACATGGCTCAATGGTTAGAGCATCAGGCTCACAACCAGTAGGTAGTGAGTTCGATTCCCAGACCAGTCTGCTGTGCATTGCGTTCTTGAGCAAGACACTTTATTTCACATTGTTCCAGTTCACTCAGCTGTAGAAATGAGTTATGGTGACTTCACTGGTGCCAAGCTGTATCGACCCCTTTGCTGTTCCCTTGGATAACATTGGTGGCATGGAGAAGGGAGGCTGGTATGCATGGGCGACTGCTGGTCTTCTGTAAACAACCTTGCTTGGACTTATGCCTTGGAGGGGAACTTTCTAGGTGCAATCCCATGGTCATTCATGAGCGAAGGGTTGTCACATTTGACAGAATAATCTAAATGCCAAAAAGTTAAACCCTTTTTGTTCCTATTCTTTAATCTCCTCACTAATCCCATCGATATCTCTTGTTCCCTGCAAGTAAAGAGGAGATCATCATCAGCGCTGATCCCACAATATATCCACCTTGTACACTCTGTTGTAATGTGGTTGGTGACAGGGAGAGCATCCAGCCGTTGGGACTTTGCCAAAGTAGACACTGGTGCATGATGCAGTTCTCCAATTCATCTGACCCTATCAAACCATCTGACCCAGGAAAGCTTGGAAGCTGGATATTAAATGATGATGATGGTGATGATAAAGATTTTCTGTTTTTTTTTTTGTGCAGTGGTTTTTCTCGATAAATAAAATAAAGCAATTATTCTACTTTAGACAATTAAGAAATTGTTCACAGTCTCTTTTTTTTCTTTATAGGTAAAAAATAAAAACAGAAAAAGAAAATAAACAAAGACCCCCCCAACAAAAACTTGATTTCGGTCCATTAGTGTTCAAACTGGAACTTGTTGATTGTGAAGCAACCAAGCAGCCGTTAGTTATGATATTTTAATTACATCTGTGGCGGTGGAGATGATCCGCTCCCACTTTTAATAATTTCCCTCTTCAACCCTTCTCTTACCACCTTTCTCTCTCTCTCCCTCTCTCTTGACTGTAACAATGATTTCTACCCCTCTGTAATAATCTATCAAAATGTTAATGAAATTGCTTACCACCACCCCTAACCTCGTTTACATTGCTACAAATTTAATGAAAAAAGTTCCAGTTATTAGAAAAGGTGTGATTGAGTGAGTCAGAGCAGCTGGCAACCTGACAGCCAACCAGCCAGGCCGGCCAGCCAGCCAGTCAGCTGACAAGTAAAGGTTTAACATATCAAGGCACACCTTTCAGTTTCACATTCAAATAGCTAAATTTTGGGAAACATTTCAAGGTTCTTTCGTTCTTTGCACATATAAAATGGTGGAGCTACAAAAGTGGGAAAGCAACCAAGAAGTAAACAAATCTTCACTAATCGACCACAATCATCATCATTATCATTTAACTTCTATTTTCCATGCTGGCATGGGTCGGATGGCTTGACCGAAGCTGGCAAGGCCAGGGGCTGCACTTGGCTCCATTGTCAGTTTTGGTATGGTTTCTACAGCTGGATCTGATGCCAAACATTCCACAGAGTGTACTGGGTACTTTTCATGTGGTACCATCACCAGTGCTTTTTCAGTGGTACCATCACCAGTAGTTTTCATGTGGTACCATCACCAGTGCTTTTTCAGTGGTACCATCACCAGTAGTTTTCATGTGGTACCATCACCAGTGCTTTTCATGTGGTACCATCATCAGAGCTTTTTCAGTGGTACCATCACCAGTGCTTTTTCAGTGGTACCATCACCAGTGCTTTTCATGTGGTACCATCACCAGAGCTTTTTCAGTGGTACCATCACCAGTAGTTTTCATGTGGTACCATCACCAGAGCTTTTTCAGTGGTACCATCACCAGTGCTTTTCATGTGGTACCATCACCAGAGCTTTTTCAGTGGTACCATCACCAGTAGTTTTCATGTGGTACCATCACCAGTGCTTTTCATGTGGTACCATCACCAGTAGTTTTCATGTGGTACCATCACCAGTGCTTTTCATGTGACACCATCACCAGTGCTTTTCATGTGGTACCATCACCAGTAGTTTTCATGTGGTACCATAACCAGAGCTTTTCATGTGACACCATCACCAGTGCTTTTCATGTGGCACCACCACCACCAGTGCTCTTCATGTGGCACCATCACTAGTGCTGAGGCTATAGTAGAAGACACTTGTCCAAGGTGCCACACAGTGGGACTGAACCTAGAACCATGTGGTCAGGAAGCAAGCTTCTTACCACACAGCCACGCCTAAATTTTACCTAGAAAATCTTAAATGGGTCTCCAGGGGCCATGTGGACCCCAGTTGAGAACTGCTGCTTTACACTGATCCCTCCTCTACCCTCCAGACCCCTAAATTCTCTCTCCTCAAGCACTGCACCTGCCTCCACTCTCTTTCTCTTTCTCTCCCATTTTTCTTTCAACCTACCTTTCACACACACACACACACATCACACATGCACGTGCATGCACACACATACACACACACACAATAATAATAATAATAATCCTTTCTACTATAGGCACACACATACATGTACGCACACATACACACATGCATGTGTACACACACACACATGCACACACACACACACACATACAGCTCCTGGCCTTGCCAGCTTCTGTCAAGCCATCCGACCCATGCCAGCATGGAAAACAGAAGTTAAATGATGATGATGATGATGATGATGATGATTGTGGTTGATTAATGAAGATTTGTTTACTTCTAGTTTGCTTGCCCACTTTCTCTCATTTCTCCCACCCCCTACCAGCTGATACCTGGTGGTGATGACTCGTCCAACCCATGATGCCAGTATGGAAACATGTAATCCTATAATCACACGCACACAGACCTCTTTCCTGTTTATATAAATATATATACATACACAAATATCCATCAATGAACACTCATTCATATATGCCAACATTTTCTTTCTGTCTCTCATCTTTCTCAAGCACGAAGCATATTTATTGCAACATCAATACACAAAACACACACACATACACACACACACATACGCACACACTCCGTCTCCCTCGACACCCTCTTTCCATCTCTTACAAATACACTGCCCCCTCACACATCATGAACTTACATACACACTCCTCAGCACACACCCACACATTCTCTTTCAGTCTGTTTAACCAGCCACACACACACACACACTAGTTTTCTTTGCTGCTCTCTGACAACGCCCTCCTCTTCTTGTTCTTCTTCTTCGCCTCCTCCTCTTCTCTAAGTAGCTGTGAGTCAGTCTCTCTCACCCATATAATAATACTTCACTGTCAAAGTGAACTTATAAGGCAAAGGAGTCTTTCTATAATAGAGTACAGGCAACCTGTCCTTCACATACATAAACACCACTAACCATCCCCAGATCACTGTCACCCCCCCCACACACACACACAAACACAGAGAACATTGCTTCATCTTTATTAGTTTTTCATGTCCCCTACAACAGACACAGATGCCTAAGGTGTAACTATTCCAAAAACTTGAATACATGCTGACTAACAATAACAATGATAATAATAATAATAATCCTTTCTACTATAGGCACAAGGCCTGGAATTTGGGGGGAAGGGATATGTCGGTTACATCGACCCCAAATACTCAACTGGTTGACATTGATCAAATTTGAACTTAGAATGCAAAGGCAGCCAAAGTGCTGCCAAGCATTTAGTCCGGCAGGCTACTGTTTCTGCCAGCTGAATGGCTTCAGATTTAGGCAGAAAGCCAGAAATTTGGAGGCCTGTGGGAGTAGTTGACACCATAGATCCTCAGTAATTACTGGTAATATATTTTATCAACTGTGGACCGATAAAAGGCAAAATTGACTTTGGAAGGATTTGAACTCAGAATGTAATGAACTGAAACAAGTACCACAAAAACATTTTTCGAGATGCTTTAATAATTCTGCCAGCATGTCACCTTTTAATAGCAGTTTCTGGTTTAAGCACAAGGTTAGCAAATTTTGAAGGAAGGGGTCAAGCCTATGCCATCAAATCCAGTTCTAGAAAGGTACTTTACTTTACCAGCCCTAATGAAATGAAAGGCTAAGTTAACTGCAGTAGTATTTGAACTCAAAACATAAAAAGCCATTTTTATGTTATGTTAAGCATTTTGCTTAATGCTCTAAGAATTCTGCCAAATTGCTCCCTTATTTCAAAAAGAAAAGATGTTCAAATCTCAGTCCGTTTCCAAACAGTCTTTCTTCCTCCATTACTAAGATTGTACTTTTAGTTCGTGGTACCATCCCAATTCGTGGTACCATCCCAATTCGTAGTACCATCCCAATTTGTGGTTCCATCCCAATTTGTCTTCACTCACTCCCAAGATATTTTCAAATAATTCCATGCTTTTCCTCCAAGATGTTTCCTAGTTTTTTTTATCATTAAGGTTTCTTCCTTTTCAGAAGTTATGAACATGAGAGGCAAAAAGGAAATGTATCCGAATGTGTACGTGCTTGTTCACACACACACAAACATCACACATGCACGCACATGCACACACACACGCATGCACATACACACATATGCACATACACACATATGCACACACACAGAGAGGATGTGTATATATATATCCGTACATAGCATCATCATAGTCATTATTTTACATCTGCTTTCTATGGTGGCATGGATCAGATGAGTAATTTCTTACTGGGAGCCACAATTTCTAAAGACTACTGGTTGTATGTGTCATTTAATCTCATTTCTATGGCTAGATGTCCTTTTAATCCCCAACCCCCTTTTTATAGAGTGAGCTGGGTGCATTTTCTCACAGCCCTAGCAGCAGAGCCCTCGGCCATCTTTAACCCTTGCATAGGTTCCACTAACATTTCTTGAGAAATTTTGGAAGTGCATCTTGGACTGATGCAACACTGTCTAATATGAAACTGTGCATCTTTGAATGCTTTGGCGCCGAACGATTAATTCTGCCTCAGGAACACGTAGAGACTCTTCAGACACTGCAATGTTTACTTGGGCTGCGGCATTCAAGTGGATGGTTTTATTTAACACAATGTCTAACAGGATATTCACAAAAAGACTTTGTTGAGTCTTAAAATACATGGATCTATTTATACCTCAGTGAGAACGAAACTGAAACCCTATCAGACTGACTAGAAGCAGGGAACAGAGAGAGAGAGAGAGAAGAGAGAGAGAGAGAGAGAGAGAGAGAGAGAAGAGAGAGAGGGATAGGTGTTAGATGTAGCAAAGTTATATGTCACACACATACACACACACAAGCACATATTTACAGGTGTATACACACACAGACATTAGACACACACACACATACAGATGCATACACTCACACATGACTAACAATAAAAGATGCAGAGCTCACATACCAAAAGGGTGGAATGAAATAAAAGGGATGAGTTTCTTAAAACGAGTTAAACACTCTCTCTCCCTCTCTCTCTCTCTCTCTCTCTCTCTCTCCATCTCTAAACTGTTCAGGTATCTGTTGCAAAGAGGCTGGCAGAGCAGCTTTTTAATGATGATTAAAAACAGAAAAAAAAAAACAACAAAAAAACAAAAACGTAAACAAAACAAAAACAGGGCTCATGGGGAGTTAGGATGTCTGGAAAGTAAATAAGGAGTATAAATGGGATAAGGAGAGTTTTAGTGGAGAGGGGTCAGGGATTTCAGTAACAGTGTCTCTTCTAACACTTACAAAGATGAAAGCTGAGAAAGCTACAAAACCCTCAGGTAAGGAATCAGAAAAGGTAGTGGTGGTGGTGGTCGTGGGGGGACTTTCAGTTATGTTTGCTGTGGGGTTTGGCTTTCGTCAATCTTTAAACTGATGTTTAGATGTTGTTGTAAGTAGAAGGGTGCCAAATCGGGGATTTACAGTGAATGGGGGCCAAACACTGACCAGTCCAATTTGCTGATTGTATGATTTATTGCCAAAGATGTCTGTGGTCAGACATTGTGGTAATGAATGCAGATTGTAAGGTGGAGAGCTGGCAGAAACGTTAGCACGCCGGGTGAAATGCTTAGTGGTATTTCGTTTGTTTTTATGTTCTGAGTTCAAATTCTGCAGAGGTCGACTTTGCCTTTCATCCTTTCGGGGTCGATAAATTAAGTACCAGTTGCATGTATCTCCTCTTTTGCTAGGGAGGAGATCCATGGCCGAAGGAGATAAGAGGAAGGTAGTGATGGGGGTGCGACAGCAAACTCTCCAGGAATAAGAAGGTGAGCATAAGGCAGGATAACGGCAGTAGATCTTGGGAGAGGATGAGAGAGTGGATGATATATATATATATAATATATATATGATATTATATATATATATAATATATATATGATATATATATATTATATATGATATTATATATCTATATATATATATATATATATTATATATATATATATATATATATATATATATATATATTATATATATATATATATTATATATATATATATATATATATATATATATATATGTAATATATATATATATATATATATATATATGTATATATATATATCAGCGCCGCCTTGACTGGCTTCTGTGCTGGTGGCACGTAAAAAGCACCAACCGATCGTGGGCACTGCCAGACTCCCCTGGCACCTGTGCCGGTGGCACGTAAAAAGCACCCACTACACTCACGGAGTGGTTGGCGTTAGGAAGGGCATCCAGCTGTAGAAACACTGCCAGATCAGACTGGAGCCTGGTGCAGACTCCTGGCTTCCCAGACCCCGGTCGAACCGTCCAACCCGTGCTAGCACGGAAAACGAACGTTAAACGTTGATGATGATGATGATGATGATGATATGTATATATACATTATCTATCTACCTACCCACCTGCCTACTTACCTGCCTATCTATCTATCTACCTACCCACCTGCCTACTTACCTATCTATCTATCTATCTATCTGTGTGCGTGTGCATGCATACACACACATGCGCGCACACACAACATTTGGTAGTTATGTTTATATAAAAGTTGGAACCGGGTGGTTGACTGAACAGACAGAAATGAAGAAACAATGTAAAACAAATTTGCAAGTCTTGAGAAAAGAATGGTAACATTTTCAGCAACGTTCCCCAACAAGAAATGAGGAGAACTGTGACAGAATCAGTTGTTTGGAGTGTCTTGCTTCATAAGCAGAGGCAATTTTGATTAAAGAAGGATGTGTCGAAGAATCTTTCGCAGATGTGTAGGTGTACAGCCGCAGACAGAGTTTACAAAAAGACTTAGGATGAGAGAGATATTAAATATGCCAACGGGCCATATGTCAGGTAGACACATCCAACAGATGTCAGCATAAACGATATAAAGCAACATTGCGTCTCTAATTAAATAAAGATTACTTGGATATTTAAGATAAATATAGTAGGGCACAGGTAGGGCTGTGTGGTAAGGGGGTTCTGGGTTCACACTCCATTGCGTGGCACCTTGGGCAAGTGTCTGAAGACCTAGCATAGTCTCAGGTACGCCAAAGCCTTGTGAGTGGATTTGTTAGATGGAAACTGAAAGAAGCCCATCATATATGTGTATATATATATATATATATATAAAAGGAGCATTCTGTCGGTTACGACGACGAGGGTCCCAGCTGATATGATCAACGGAACAGCTTGCTCGTGAAATTAACGTGCAAGTGGCTGAGAACTCCATAGACACGTGAACCCTTAACGTAGTTCTCAGGGAGATTCAGTGTGACACAGAGTGTGACAAGGCTGGCCCTTTCAAATACAGGTACAACTCATTTTTGCCAGCTGAGTGGACTGTAGCAACGTGAAATAAAGTGTCTTGCTCAAGGACACAACGCATCGCGAGGAATCAAACTCACGACCTTACAATTGTGAGCCAAATGCCCTAACCACTAAGCCACGCACCTTCACATATATGTATGTATGTATGTATAATATATATGTATATATGTAAACCGTGCTATGTGTCTATGTTTGTCCACCAATACCACTTGACAACTGGTGTTTACAACCCTATAAATTGGCAGATTGGCAAAGAGACTGATAGAATAATTACCAATGTATGGAAACAAGGTCACCATCAATACACTGTCTGTTACAATGTGGTACAAAAATATGTCCAGCCACTAAGTCGTTTATTAGGTGTACATTTATACATATGCATATACAAAGGTTTAATGCTTTAGCGTTCAGATTACTTTATCAAATATTAAACTTAATTTATTCACATTATTTTTAATTAATTATGTATTAATTTGTAGCTTCAAGATTTTAATGACATAATTCTATATTTTTGGAATGACACTGTACGGTAGACGTGAGAGGTCAGACCTGGCTAGTGTAGACACAACGCAGGTAGTAGTATATTTGGGCGAGATATACATGTTATATAAATGCTAAAGGGTTAAATAGATATCATAGCAGCTTGAAAGGTAGAAAGAAAAGGAAAAAAGAGAGAAAAGAAAAAAAGGAGGAGGATTTCAGTATTTTGGTTTTTACAACTTGGCTACTGTGTTGCAAGTATTCAGAGGCAGGAACTACATTCATTCAGGTTTTGCAATACTATAGGGTTACCTCCGTTTGCTCACATAGTCTGTATATAGATTTGACAACTGCTGGTAAGTTATACATATATACACACACACATAAATATACATACATAAATATATACATATATATATATATATATATATATATATATATATATATACACACATAAATATATACATATATATACACACACACACACACACATAATATATACATATATATACACACACACATATATATATACACACATATATACACATAAAATTAAATATGGGATAAAATGTATATAAGAATTTATCAAGTAGTCAGTGTGAATAGTAATGCCCTTAATATAATAAATACATATACATACATATATATATACACATACATACATATACAACACATCCTATGATATGTATATGTACACACCTGTGCACACATACATACGTACTATATATATATATGTTAAATAATGATGATCACACACACACACACACACAAAGTAATTAAGTTTATGTCCGGTCATAGAGTGATCAATGGTTTCACATCTGCATAAACATATCGGAAATTTAACAAAAACATAACTGAAATATTACAAAAACAGAAAATTTGTGGCTTATTCTTCATCAGTCAACATCCAAAAGATCTTTACAATTTAACGAGTGGGTAGCTTACAAGGTACCCTAGTGTAATCCAGGTTCTGGCTAACCACACTGAATGATTTGTATATCTAGGAAATTGCTTGAAGTAAACGCTTACATGGTGTTTTGCCTCCTCATCTTGGAATATCCATGCAGTAGAAACGCATAATTGGACAGAGATCTGAAGGAAATGCATTGTATATAATACTGTAAGAAACAAGCATTTGAGCATGTATAATTCTCCATTCTTATTTTTAATGTCTTTTATAAATATATATATATAAGAAATAAAAAAGAGTGAAAAAACTACAGAAGGCTTGTTTTATAAGGTTAAAGAATATATTTAAGTCGTTATGTTAGAAGAATGTTATAAAATTTTGTGTATAGTAACATAGTTTTTGGGGAAATAACCGGTTTCGTATAAATTTTTCAAATTTCTCAAATTTTTTAATGTAGATAAAGAAATTTGAAAAATTTATATGAAACCGGTTATTTCTTCAAAAACTGTGTTACTATACTCAAAATTTTATAGCATTTTTCTAACATAACGACTTAAATATATTCTTTAACTGTAGAATACAAGCCTTCTGTAGTTTTTTTCACTCTTTTTTATGTCTTATACATTCAACCACGTGCTTTCACACACCAACTCGCTCACCTATATATATATATATGTAGGTGTGTATATATTACTATGAGACTGACATATACATACAGAGACGCCGTGTATCTATTTTATAAAACAATAGCAATAATGATTCATTCTGATTCAGGCACCAGGCCAGCAATTTTAAGAGAAGAAGGCCGGGCAATTACAATGACCCCAGTATTTGCCTTCCACTTAATTTTATTGACCCTGAAAGAATGAAAGGTCAAGCTGACCTCAGTGGAATTGGAACTTTGTGCATAAATACTGCTTGGTTAGAGAGGCAGAAATAATTTCTGTCACCTTTCTGCCCAATAGTAAGAAGAATCCTGCTCCGTGTTCTGCTAGAACCCTAAGAAGGATTCTTGAAATCTGAAGGGGCTTGTTACCAAACCTCAAGAAAACAGATCCCTACTCAGGAAAGTAGCAATAGCTTGACGTTCTGAGTTCAAATTCAACTTAAAAGATTGTATTTGCATTCTCCTGCATTTGAGAATAAATTATTTCTGCATCTTTCGATACATCTCAATGCTTCTAAAGCAAGCTTTGTTTGTTTACGTTCATCATAAAGTTGAATTTAATGTTAGCATCTTATAAAGCTAGATTTATAAATCCTAAAACTGCAGAGCAATTTGGTATTGGACAGTTTAGCTTAAAGGTAAAGCACTTCATATATAATCACAGGGATGTGAGTTTGAGTCTCATGGTTGGCTGATAATGAATTTCTTCTGCAATATATGGATAGTTTATCCTATTTGTGCTATTGTATTAGCAATATCATGCGTTTGAGAATAAATTATTTCTGTATATATATATGTATATATTCCTTTATTTGTTTCAGTCATTTGATTGCAGCCATGCTGGAGCACCGCCTTTAGTTGAGCAAATCAACCCCAGGACTTATTCTTTGTAAGCCTAGTACTTATTCTATTGGCCTCTCTTGCTGAACCGCTAAGTGACGGGGTCATAAACACACCAGCATCGGTTGTCAAGCGATGTTGGGGGGACAAACACAGACATGCCACACAAACATATGCATACATATATATATATCCAACGGGTTTCTTTCAGTTTCCGTCTATCACATCCATTCACAAGGAAAATGGTCAGCCCGAGGTTATAGTAGAAGACACTTGTCCAAGGTGCCACACAGTGGGACTGAACCTGGAACCATGTGGTTGGTAAGCAAGCTACTTACCACACAACCACTCCTATGAATGAATAGTGTAAGATATGGATTTGGAGAATCCTGTGGCTATCAAAGAAAGCTCCTCTTGTGGATTCAATATATATAAAAAGTACTGAAGGTTGATCCCAAAATGCTGACCCTTATGAAGGAGACGACAGAGGACCTAGATATGTGTCACATTGCCATACTTGAGAAGACCTGTCCACTACAACGGAATTGAGGTCCTAAACTCAAGGTGCCACGTAAAAAGCACTAGTGTGGGTGCTGGTGTCATGTGAAAAGCACCCAGTACACACTGTAAAGTGGCTGACATTTGGAAGGGCACCCAGCTGTAGAAACGGGGTCAAAACAGACTATGGAATTTGGTGTGACCTCTGACCTTGCCAGTTCCTGTCAAGATCTCCAGCCTATGCCAGCATAGAAAACGGACATTAAATGTTGATGATGATGATGATGATGCATATAAAAAGTATATATTTATATCAAAATATGTATTTATTTATAAATACGAGTGTGTATGTGTATGTGAAATATGCACACACACACATGCACACACATATACATATATATTTAGAAAGAGGAAGACAGAGGCAGGAGAGGAAGGGGTAAAAATATAAAGAAAACAAGATGAGGTGGTGGTGGTGGTGGTGGTGGGGAAGTGTAAAAAAAAAAAAAAAGGCCAAAATTTCTACATCACCAATACACACCTGCTTACATGCCAAAGGGGTGGTGCAGAGATGGCCACATCCTGTGCCGAGTCTGTGAATAAGTGCACGGAAATGTTGGCGAATTCTAAACCGACAACTGGTGGGGAAGACATAATGAGAAAAAGCAGAAATAATTATAAAATGAAACAAACCATGCAAAAATATGTGTGTGTGTGTGGTGTGTGTGTTAATGTGAGTGTTAATGTAAAATTCTATATATGTATATATGTGTACATATGTATGTGTGTGTGGTGTGTGTGCGTAGATATAGATATATATATATATATATATATATATATATAATATATATATATATATATATCATGTTGAATCGTTAGCTCCTACACGCATTTTTTTCTCTCCTTGTTTTTCTCTGTGTATCTTTCTGTCGAAGAGCGTAGGCTCGAAATGTAAAAGACTTGTTCTATTTCTATTCCTGAGCGCCATACTAATACATTTGTTTGATTGTACTCCACCTGCCTTCGTCTTTTGTTTATTTTCATAAACCTTCCCGTTATATATATATATATATATATATATATATATATACCATCATTGCCACCATTTAATGCCTGTTAATCATGCTGGCATGGATTAGATAGTTTGACAGGATCTGATGAGCTACTTGAGGCCTCCAATGTCAGTTTTGGCAGAGTGTCTAAGGCAGTGCATGTATATATGTGTGTGTGTGTGTGTGTCTTTGTGTGCATATTAATATGTAGTGTAGAACTTCGTTACATTCTATGGAATACTCAACCACGTAGATGTTAATTCAGGGGCAGATAATCTAGCTGAATCCTCATCATTGAATGGCAGGCATCCACCACTAACATATAACTGTGTGTGTATGTGTGTGTGTTAGTGTATACTTCACAATATGTATGCATGTCTATTAGTGTAAACTCACTATATATATATATTAGAAGAAATGAGGTACTCAGAAATCTGGATGGTTTTATATTTACAGATATTTATTTGTATATTATATGTTTTTATAAATCCTATATCATATATCAGCGCTTTCGTCCATTCTAGTGGAGTCTTCAAGTTGAACTGACTCCACTAAAAGACTCCACTAGAATGGACGAAAGCGCTAATATATGATATATGATTTATAAAAACATGTAATATACAAATAAATATCTGTAAATATGAAACCAATCCAGATTTCTGAGTACCTCATTTCTTCTAATACATAATACCTGTACATCATCTCCAAACCTTCTAATATATATATATATATATATATACATGCACACACACACACATACATATATATACACATACACAAACACACAGACACATACAAATACACACACATTAGTGTAAAACTCATAGTACATAGATACACAGTCTCAACACATATATACATTATTTTTTTTCCCCATTGCTTTCAAGAGAAGGGACACTGGCAATTGGTAACAGGGATAGTTTCCGAGTTGAAATTCAAGTCAGAGGTAAGTCCAATGTGGAATATAGGGGTGTGAAGGATGTTTGACAAAATGGCAAGGTGAAGGCCTCACAATGAAGGATTATAAATCATGCTTGCTAGAGGTCATGGGATGTCATCATCATCATTTAACGTCCGTTTTCCATGCTGGCATGGGTTGGACGGTTCAACCGGGGATCTGGGAACCAGAAGGCTGCACCAGGCTCCAGTCTGATCTGGCAGTGTTTCTACAGCTGGATGCCCTTCCTAATGCCAACCACTCCGAGAGTGTAGTGGGTGCTTTTTACGTGCCACCGGCACGGAAGCCAGTCAAGGCGGCGCTGGCATCGGCCACGTTCAGATGGTATATTTATGTGGTTGGATTTAGAAGTGACATCGTTAATCCTGATAAATCCTAATTTGAATAAAGTTGATATTGCTGTTGCTGTTGAGCGTAGCGGTCTTCATCCAGTGGGAGAAGTCCGAAACGTGGATTAAACTTGAGGATTTACAGTATGTTGTAGCTTATTGTCACCCCGGGTGAGGTTGGGGGGGGGGGGAGGTCTATAATTTTGCTAAGACAGTTGCTCTGGTCTCTGCTTAGCAGAGAAATTTACCAGAATTTGCAAAAGTTTATTCAATGAATTTTGCTGGCAGAGATCACTAGTAATTAACGATTGCACCATTAATATTTCAGAAGGAATATTAATTAGTAGACAATTAGCAATGGGTCAACCAACTAATTGATTTAATTGACTAGATAGGTCAACTGGAAATAGTGGAAGTGTGGGAAGAAACTTCTGGCTCCAAACTGTCGAATTGGTTTAAATATAAAAGCAGTTTGATCAGATATTTTTACACTTATTATTATTATTATTATTTTCCTTCACAGCTTTGCATGTTTTTTGCAAGTTTACATCACAACCTTGTGGTTCCAGGTTCAGTCCCACAGTGCTGCACCTTCAGCAGGTGCCTTCTACTATAGTTCCAGGCTGACAAATGCCTTGCATGTGACCTTAGTAGACAGAAACTGTGGAAGCCCATTGTGTGTGTGTGTGTGAGTGTGTATGTATGTGTATACACACATACACACACATGCATATACATGTATGTATAGATATATATGTATATATATATAGGCGAAGGAGTGGCTGTGTGGTAAGTAGCTTGCTTACCAATCGCATGGTCTCGGGTTCAGTCCCACTGCGTGGCACCTTGGGCAAGTGTTTTCTACTATAGCCTCGGGCTGACCAAATCCTTGTGAGTGGATTTGGTAGACGGAAACTGAAAGAAGCCCATCGTATATATATGTGTATATATATATATATAAATATGTGTAGTCAATGTCATGTTTTCTATTATCCAGCTCAACTTCCATCCATGACCATCCTGTTTTCTATTACAGAAGCAGTTTCTGTTATATCTTATCCCTCTCTCAGCTGAGTGGTCCTTGTCCAGTAATCTTGCAGGTGCTGGTATCAAGTGAAAGGCACCTGTGCCACATAAAGAGTACCTGTGCTGGAGCCACGTATAAAGTACTGGTGATGGTTACACTCTGGCATTAGGAGAAGGGCAACCAACTGTAAAAACCATGCCAAAACAACCGGAGCTTGATGCAGCTTGCTGGCTGGCCAGCTCTTTCCAAACCAAATGACCCATGCCAGCATGGAAAAACATGCATTAAATGATGATGATGTGGTAATAGGAAGATAGTGGTTGGTTTGAAGGGTATTTGGTTGCTAATGTGAGCAGATCTAGCAAAGAAAAAAAGCCCTGAAAATTGTATAGAGAGTCCAACACTGGGTTTGATGGAGATATTAATTGTAAGAGAAGTTGCAGTTGGGAAGCATTGGAGAAACACATTTCCTTACAAGTACACACACACGATTCTATACATGCATTTAGTCATTATACACAGGTATAACATCTGAACACACACACACACACACTTATGTAAGAGCTTCACATAACTCTTACTTCAGGTCTAAACATTTACAAACAACTCTCTCTCTCTCCCCCTCTGCACGTATATACATATGAATGTATGTATGTATGTATGTATTATTTATTTATGTATGTATGTATTATGTATGTGTGTATGTGTGTATGTATGTATGTATTATGTATGTGTGTATGTATGTATATATGTGTGTGTGTATATATAAATATTATCACTACATATGAAAATAACATTACTGTCTATCCAAATCTATCTCAGACAAACAAAAAATTACACACACACACACACACACACACACACACACCACACAGAGCCTCTCCCCAAACACTAGCAAAACAAAAAACAATTGCATTCCTAGATCCGAGCACTGTGCATATGCATGGGGAGTAAATACCCTAAAAAAAAAAAGAGAGAGAGAGAGAGAAAATTCTGGGGAAACGGCATTTATTTTACATCAGATGGGTTGCTGCTTATCCCTTTTGTTGCTGTTGCTGAGCTGCTAAGAACACGAAAACATCAGGATATAGAATGACAGAAACGGTAAGGAGTGGCAGGAGGGCAACGCAGCATTTCAACTGCTTACTTCTCACAACCAAACATAGAAAGACCTGATACGTGTGAGGTGTGGTCCTGGCAGAGATGGCACATGTGCGAAACTGGTGGGTTTCCCCTGCGCTTCGTATGAGATCCTCTCTGTCGTTCTAGTGGGTTGCTAAAGTGAACTACTTAGAAAGAACAACAACATCAGCAACACTCCCCACCACCACCACTACCACCACTACTACTACTACTATTACACACATAAATAACATCCAAAATATATTTTATGGGCATCCAGCTGTAGAAACCATGCCAAATCAGACTGGAACCTAGAGTAGTTCTGGCTCATCAGCTCCAATCAAACCATCTGACCCCAAGGCCAGCAAGGAAAGTGGATGTTAACCCTTTCGTTACCAACCTGGCTGAAACCGGCTCTGGCTCTGTGGTACAAATGTTCCTAACACTAGCTTAATGATAACGAAGTTATTTTACTAAATTCTTTGTTATATTTAAAGTAATTGAAAGAAACACAGAGCATCTCAACAGAAA